>NW_017670270.1:1235935-1387257 GCF_001879085.1 Nicotiana attenuata
TATATATATATACCGAGCCTTATTGGGTCGGACAACTATTTTACGTACTATATTGAGAGAGTTAAGTCAGTATCAGCAAGTAAGCATATGTTCAGATTATCAGTTCAGTTTCAGCTTTCTGTATATTGCCTTACATACTCGGTACATTATTTCGTACTGACGTCCCTTACTGGGGGCGCTATTTCATGCGTGCAGGTTCAGACAGACAGACGGGTAGACCTCCCAGTAAGTGTTGCCCGAGTTCAACTTTATCGGTAAGCTCCCCGTCCTTCGGAGTTGCCGGGTCTAGAAGTTTTGTGTACATCTTGCGTATATATGTAGATAGGTTATGGGTAAGTCGGGGCCCTGTTCCGATCACAGTACATCCATCAGTAGAGGCTTGTAGACATATCCTGTCAATTAGTGTAGTTTGTTGGGCTTGTAGGCCCTATACGTATATTTTGTTGGCTTGTCAGATATAGTAGTTATGACGGCCTTGCCGGCCCAGCTTTATGTTGACATTTATTCAGTGTTAGTCTCTATTCAGTTTTATATTTTGCTTCGCAAATTGTCTTGCAATGTGGCCCCTGGCCAAAGTACGACATTATATGTCCATAATTCCTGAGTAGCAAGTTGGTACGCAAGGATAGATGAGGCACCGGGTGCCGGTCTCGCCCCCAGGCTCGGGGCGTGACAAAAGAGCATTAATTATGTTGAGATTATTTCTTATCCATTGTTTGGTTTGTTGCATTAAAGAGTTGCATAATTTCTAAAAACGTCCTCCACAATCTTTAGTTTTGTACACTATTTTTATTGCAACAGTTTTATTACTCTCCACATTCATTACGCTCTCTAAAGCCAACTTTTTTTTACAGATGAGCAAAAATTAAAAGAGAACTAGTTGAAATATTAAAATTAAAAGAGAAGAAAATATAATTGCTATGACATATAATACAAAATACTAATTATTAAAAAATGGGGTAGATTTTAACAAATAAAGAAAACTTCATTTTATACTTTGAACGAATTTATAATCAAATTTAGTATTAAATATGATATTATTTTAATTATAGTAGTGTCATGACTCGGAATCCCAACTTCTGGGTCATGATGGCGCCTAACATCCATTTTCTAGGCAAGCCGACATGAAACAGATAATTAACTAATTTTAATAGTTGAAAACAAAATATTAACAATAATAGCGATAAAAGTCTGAAGTAGAGTAATATAACACCGAACAACGAAATCTAATCATATCCCAAAACCTGGAGTCACGAATACATGAGCATCTAGAGTACTACAAATAAGGTCTGAACAAAGTACAACTGTTTCGAAACTCAATAAAACAGTAATGTAACGATCCGACCGAGTTAATTTGATATGTTTCGGTGCGAGTTTTTGGAAGTCAAAAGTTCATTAAGTTTGATTTGAGGTGCGTTTCGTCGTTTCGATATTGTTATGCGTGATTTAAGGCCTCGAGTAGGTCCGTATTTTGCTATGGGACTTGTTGGTATGTTCGTACGGGGTCCCGAGGGGCTCGAGTGAGTTTCGGATAGGTTTGGGTTGTGTTGCTCTCGTTTTTCCTATGTTTCGACGTCGTTTCTTCAAGCATAAATGGTACCACATTAAACAAATGAGCTCCGATTTCTGTTTTGATTGAAGCATTGGATCCGTATCGTAATTAAGGAGCCATAGCAAAAAGAATCATCAAATTTGGACATCGTATGAGGATTTTATGATCATTTTGCTAAGAATTGGGCTGCCAGATTTTTCAGATTAATAACGAAATTGCCACTGACTTCGTATTTAAAAGTCTACACTATTTCCAAATATTGAAACCAACATATCTCCTTCATTATAAGGTCAAATGGAGTGATTCAAAAGCCTAACTTGACTGAAATTTTACAAGAAATACATTGGAGGCATCAAAAGCAAGTTTTGGGATCGTTTGGCATGCAAAACGAGGCAGAACAACTGGGCAAAAATACTTAATATCGATAGTTTGTTCATTTGGTCATATTTTGAGTTGCGGAGCTCGGATTTGGACAATTTTTGGAGGTAATTTTCACTATATGGATTGGGGTAAGTGTTCAATACTCGACTTTGGTTATATTTCATAAATCCATCTTCGTTTTAGGCATTTGATTGATGATTTCAAAGTGAAATTTGAGGGTTTTGTCTAAAATTTCATAAAGTGAATTTTTGAGTTTTGAATATCGATTCGGAGTCGGTTTGGGTGAAACTAGTATGGTTGGACTCGTAATTGAATGGGTGTTCGGGTTTTGTAAATTTTGTCGAGTTCTGAGGTGCGGGCCCGGGGAGTTGACTTTTGTTGAGTTTTTGCAAATTGTATAAGGATCATAGCTTTGTTAATTGAAATTGTTTTCTCCTGCATTTTTTGATGTATTTAAGTCTTCTTTGCCTAGATTGGGTCGAGAGATTGCGAATTGGTAAAGGAAAAGCTAAATTGAGTATTGAGTTGGTTGAATTGAGGTAAGTATCTTGCCTAACCTTGTGTGGGGGAAACCACCCCTTAGGAATTGAGTCAATTGCGCTATTTCGATATGTTAAAGCCGTGTACGCAAGGTGACGAGTGGGTACACATTTTATATGTGGTGTTGACCGGTTAGATTGTCTAGTCTTTTTCCATGCCTCTGATCAAATTGTCATAATATGTGGTATCTTGTTGTTAGGCTACCCTTACATGCTCTATATGATGTTGGTAGCATTTATTTATCTCTTGCTCGTTGTTTGGCCTTATTTGCCTTAGTTGAAGTTATTGTCTTTCTTGTTGTTTTGTTACTTCTTAATTGTGAGTTCCTCTATGACTCTGTGCATACATGCTACTTGTCTAAATTGTTGTGATTACCTCTGTAGTTATCACGTGCCTTACATGTCTTGTTGTTTTTGTAAAGGTGCCTTACATGTCTTGTTGTTTTTGTAAAGGTTGTTGTATTCCTTTGATTTTTACGTTATTCTCTTGTTGTCGTGTACTCATACTCTTGGTGGTAGAAATTCTTGTAATTGAGTTGTAGATTTGTTGTTGTTGATTTAAATTATATACGGCGGGATCGGGTTGCATGCCGCAACAGGAGGAATAAGGGTGATATATTGAGGAGGAATAAGGTTGAATTGATATTATATGATGGGATCGTGTTGCGCGCCGCAACATATTATGTTTATTGTTATGATATTGATATTGTACGGTGGGATCGGGTTATATGCCGCAACAAGAGGAATAAGGGTGATATATTGAGGAGGAATAAGGGTGAACTGATATTGTACGGTGGGTCGGGTTGCACGCCGCAACAGGAAGAATAAGGGTGATATATTGATGAGGAATAAGGGTGAATTGATATCATATGGTGGGATCGGGTAACGCGACGCAACATATCTTGTATTTTGGTATCCCCTATTTTATTGTATTGACTTTAGTTCCTTCGTGCAAGACTTGATAATTTGTATTTCTAGTTTTCACTGAGTTTTGAGGATCAAGTTATTGTCATTGACTTATTGACTTGCCGTCATTTTCTGAGTTCTTTTCCTAATACTATTATTTAGGTGAATTAAATTTTCAAAGTAGACTTACTACATTGAATCATTTCCTCCTACCCTGCTGGGTCGTTCGTAATATCGTGATTTAAAATGAAGGAATTAATATCATGTTTCCTTATGTGCCTTTAAGTTAGAACTCGCTGTATATTTTAGTATCGATTATTTCTAATAATTGTTATATTTTATTTCAACTGGTTTCTCGACGAAATCTCCTTAACCTGTTTGAGGTTATATTTTCTTAAAAAGGAATTTCTATTAAGTTTTAATTTAAAGAATCTATATTAAAGGCGATAGCTTATCTGATGTTGTATCTCTATTTGAAAAATGTTATTTTCTTCACTCAAATTATTTCTAAAATAACTTCATCTTTTCTCGTTGGTTTCCCTATTTGGTCTAGAAGCTATAAATTTACCTTATGATTATGATATATAAATAGGACTTCTTGAACATCTTAATTAGCGTTTGTCATGGATATTATGTACTGAGTAGCACGTGGATCTTTGACGTGCAAAGTGAAAGGGAAATATGTGGGCACAAGGTGCGATGTGTGTTAAAGGTTTGGAAGTTGTGATTGTGATATGAGACTTCGAGGATTGGGATGGTCGGAATTGTGTATTAGGAATGATGCGATTGGTTGACTTAACATTGCTTTCCTTATTTGAGAACATTTTTACTTGTCTGTATCCCAACTATGTTGGTGTTAATTTACTTGGTTACTTCTCGGTACCATCCGTTTTCCCCCTTATCGTCTCTATTGTTTTTAATTTGATTTCTTCCTGCTATTAACGTTACTTTGTTATCTTTATCTTGTTAGTTTATTATCATATCTTGTTCATCTTATTAGACCAGTAGGTGTCTTGACTGTTCCTCGTCACTACTCCATCGAGGTTAGTCTTGATACTTACTGGGCACTACTGTGGTGTGCTCATACTACACTTATGTACATTTTTGTACAGATCTAGGTATTTGATCGTTAGTGGATGTGCGGATCGTTGTTGTGGAGACTCAAGGTAAACCTGTTGTTACGTTTGTAGGCCTCGGAGTCACCTTCTATTTTAGCTATTTCCATTGTTTCCTTTTGTTCTAGAACAGTGATGTGTTCATTTTGTATAACTACTCTTAGAAAGGCTTATGACTTGTACTACCGGTTTTGGAAAATATAAATTGTTTAGAGATATCTAATTTGAAGTTAGTGAATATTGTCTTAATTATGTTAATGTTAGGCTTACCTAGTTTTAGAGACTAGGTGCCCCTTCAGAGGGATTTTGGGTCGCGACAAGTTAGTATCAGAGCCCTAGGTTCATAGGTGCTACGAGTCATAAGAATGTTTAGTAGAGTCTTGCGGATCGGTACGGAGACGTCTGTGTCTTCGAGGGGCTACGGAAACTATTAGGAAATTTCACTTCTTTCATTCCTTATCGTGCGACATCGATTCAGCTTGAAGCATATATCTTATGTTATTTTACATCCACCCGTGTATGATATTACGCTCTCAGTGTCCGCTATACGCCAGTGGTTTGTGATGCTACAGATGGGCTACGAGGGAGCCACGGATGCTCAAACATTGACTCAATGTGTCGTCCAGACTGAAGATACAGAGGTATTGAAAGACTATTCAGTTGTTCATATGGAGGTGCAGCGGGTTCCGGCATATGGTGGATGAGTACGAGCTTGGGAAGGTTTAATTGGTTGACTAGTCGTCGAGATTGTGGTGGGGTCACGGGGTGGATATTGATTGAGGATAGTTGGTGGTATTGGAGACTATGTTGTTCATATGAGATTTCTACTCAGTGGAAGGTACATATTGTCATCCAAGGCATTGAAGGAAGCGAGTTTGACAATTACGAGGATGGACATGCGCTTAGTGGATGAACTGGAGTACCTTGTGATTGGTGTTGTACGAGTTGTGGAGGTTAGTTTTGCGGATCATCAGAGGTTGTTTTCTATGGCTTCGCGCCAAGTGGGAGTCCACTAGCGGTATTTAGATTGCAGAGTCAGATTTACATCAGTTATGGCTTGAGGTGTATATATATGTGGTATTGGAAGGTTTTCGAAATTTGTATATGACTAAGGCCTGAGATCTTGCATGGGATGATATTAGGGCTTACGGTGTTCTGCGTTATTAATGAATCTACATTTCAGTATCAAGGGGAGTTGAAGAAACAACTCCAGATCACAGAAGGTCTATTCAGCGTAGGCAATCGTGGTTGTGGAAGAACGGGGTGCTTCAAAGGAAATGCAGTGGTTTATGAGCTTCTGGGCTACGTGGTTCGTACTAGGATTATCTGCACTTGGGTTTTGATTGGAACCATTGCACATCAACGGGGAGAAGTATTACCCTAGCGGAAAGACAAGGAGTATCTGAAGAAATGGGTCGGCTCTGTGGTGTTGGGTCAGCATAGCAATGGAGGTGATTGGTCCTTTTAAATGGGAATTCTCTAACAGCATTTGTGGCAGTACTCTTGGATTGGACGGTTTGTGTGACTCGGTTGAGTGGGGAGGTGCAGTCTTGATGGCTTAGTTGCGTGCGGGCGAATCTCGGAGAGTTCTCGATGGTGTTGGCCATGGTTTGAGTCGGTTGTCTGCTATGGGTACAAGGAAAATGTTGTACATTATCGTTTTCTCCTGGATGCACATCAGAATTTAATAAAATGTTGGCATTATTGGATAGCATATGTGAAGAGCGTGCATTTTGGAAAGGACCTTGAGTTTTGGGTTATAGATGTGTGGCTAGTGGCATGGTGATTACTGGGTCTTGAGGCTTTTGAGGTTCAGGTTTTGTTACATGGCCGAAAAATCTATATGGGTGCTTCAGTAAGATGATGGGGTATGAGTGATGTATCATCCATTTGATTTGCGTAGTTGAGTTTAAGTGTGGAAATTTTGGTATTCCTGAGGTTATGGAGGGCTGGATGTCCCCATATGCGGGCTTTTCTTGTTTGCGGATTGAAAAGGCATGTGAGAATGGGATAACTGATAGCAGACATTATCGATAGGTTGCTATGGACTTTTGGAAGGATATTTACCTGATTGGGAAGGATCAGGATTCGGTTGGGGTTGTTTGAAAGCTCAACGAGAATATGTATTTTATATCAGGTCAAGTTTGTGTGCTCTTGTGAGATTGTTATCACGGATATGTTACCGGAAAGAACGGATATTATTTGTGCCCCTGGCCTATGTTATGTGCTACTCTCTTATGTTGTGATGGGCTGTGAGGTTGTATGATTATTATCCACGCATATTGTAATTCCGTTCAGGCCTTATGGCGATGTGGGCGAAATGGCCCTCGTGATGTTGATTGGTTCATTGCACCTTAGTTGTGCTTGCTTTCTTCCATGTTTTGTTAATTCTATTCATTTTTCCCATAGTTATACTTTTGCACTCTACTGTGTTTGATATCAGTATTCATGTGATCAGTGAACCGAGCACTTTGGCTTGATGAGTATCTGGGAGCGGGCTGCACGCCGCAGCGGATGTTATGTGGGATACCCTTTCCTTGTATTTATTTGGTGTTTTGTTTTCCCTCTGTGGGATGATTTAATGAAACTTTACTTTTGTTGTTACACATGTTGTACTTGTTAGATAATCCTTATACCTTGCTTTCCTTCTATTTGTAATGCATAACTGAGTTATTGCTGAGTTGGTGTACGAGCTGTGTGGCGTGAGAATCCGTGTGGTTCCGTGATGAGTTGTTAGTTAGGCTGCTTGTATTGGCTGAGATGAGGTTCCTAGACTTGAGATTCTCACTATCGTATTGGGGGTGAGGAGTGTTTGGAAGTATGAGGCCGTTTCTGCTAAGATTTGGGCAATGGCCCTTGACGGACGAGAGAGCTTCTTGACTTGTTGATTTCATGGGCGGTTATGAGTCCCCGCATGTTTCTTTATCATAGGCAGCATTGTTGTAATGACCCGACCGGTCGTTTTGAGCACTTGCACTTCGCTCGCCAGTTCTCAGGCATGACTGGTCCTGTATGATGTATTATGACTTATGTAAATCGGCGATTTTGGTTTTCAGGATAATCGAAATAGATTTGGAAGAACAATTCACAGTTGAAAGCTTTAAATTTGAAAGGTTTGACTCAGTCTTGACTTTTTAGTATTCAATCTCGGATTTGTATTTTTATGATTTGGTTAGCTCCGTCGGGTGATTTTAAACTTAGGAGCATGTTCGGAATGTAATTTGGAGGTCCGTGGTAGATTTAAGCTTGAATTGGCGAAGTTGGAAATTTGGCGTTTTCCGGTTGGTAGTGAAAATTTTGATATCGGGGTCGGAATGGAATTCTGGAAATTGGAGTAGGTCCGTTGTGTCATTTGGGACGTGTGTGCAAAATTTCAGGTCATTCGGATGAGGTTTGATAGACTTTTTGATCGAATTCGAAATTCGGAAGTTTTGGAATCCTTAGGCTTGAATCCGAGGGTGATTTGATGTTTTGAAGTTGTTTTGAGCGTTCCGAAGGTTGCAAGTTTGAATGATGTTATGGGATGTGTTGGCATGTTTGGTTGAGGTCTCGAGGGCCTCGGGTGAGTTTCGGGTGGTTATCGGACCAATTCTTGGTTTTGGAGAGTTGCAGATTTCCTGGTATTTTGTTGCAGAGATTTGTTCTTCGCGTTCGCGAGAGGGTCCCCGCGAATAGATGTTGAGTGAGGCAGGCGAGTTACCCTTCGCGTCCGTGATGTTGGTCCCGCGTTCACGAAGGATGAGTCAGAATGTGCATCGCGAACGCGTGGCATAGTTCGTGTTCGCGTAGAAGGGTGAAACAGGCTTGGGTATCAGGCCCTAAGGCATCGCGTTCGCGGCCAGAGGTACGCGTTCGCGTAGGCCAAGCTGAGTAAGGCATCGCGTTCGCGAGGTGGTGTTCGCGTTCGCGTAAGAGGAAAGTTTGAGCTGTAATTTTTGTGCTTCGCGAACGCGAGGTTTGACCGCGTTCGCGAAGAAGGAAATAATACCTGGGCAGAATGTTTAAATAGTTGCCTTCGCGATTTTTAGCCCATTTTCCACCATTGTTGAGCAGTTTTGAAGCTTTTTGAGAGGGATTGAAGAGGGAATCGAAGGGAAACACTTGGAGGTAAGATCTTTGAACTCAATACTCGATTTTATGATGATTTCTAACTAATTGGATATGAAATTATTGGGATTTAAAGCCTAAAATTGGGGACTTAGGGCTTGAAATTGGAGAGTGTAAATTGGGGATTTGAGGGGCCATTTGAGGTCCGATTTTGATGTTCTTGGTATGTATGAACTCATGGGAGGATAAGGATTCTAGTGATGTGATTTTTATCGGATTCCGAGACGTGGGCTCGGGGGTCGGGTTTGACCAATTTCGGGATTTTTTAGTTAATTTGATTATTTTTGTTTGGGCTTTGTTCCTCTAGCGCGTATTAATGGTTTGATACTGACTTTGGTTAGATTTGGAGCATTCGGAGGCCGATTCGAGAGGCAAGGGCATCACGGGCTAGAGTTTGGACCGGTTTGAGGTAAGTAATGATTGTAAATGTTGTCTTGAGGGTATGAAACCCAGGATTTCACATCGTTTCACTACTTTGAGGTGATGCACACGCTAGATGACGAGCGTGGGGTCGTGCACCGTTGGGGATTGTGACTTGGTCTGTCCCGTACGACTATTAAGTCGAGTATTTGATTGAAAACTGTTTGATATCATTGTGTTTTGGCAAGTATTACTATGTTTTGGGCTTAATGCCATATTTGGGCCTCGTGCCAACTGTTTGGACCCTTAGGGGCTTTTACTACTTTTCCTCAGTGTTTTGCTTTAATAACTATACTCAGTCATGCTACGTTTTACTGATTTCATAACTCAGTCGTATTTACCTTAATTTGATGCATAAATGATATTTTGATTGAGTACCCATTTTACTGTTAGCCCGAGGGGCTTGAGTGATTTCTGACTGAGTGAGGCCGAGGGCCTGTATTGTGAGGATATTATGGGATCGGGCTGCACACCGCAGCAAGTTGTTACTAATTCATGATATTGTGAGGCCGAGGGCCTGATTGATTTATGCCACGAGGTGGCTTGTTATTATGAGGCCGAGGGCCTGACTGATTTATGCCACGAGATGGCTTGTTATAGCGCTTGGGCTGTAGGAGCCCCTCCGGAGTCTGTACACCCCCAGTGAGCGCGGGTACCCAGTGTGAGAGATGTGATGTTGCCCGAGGGGCTGTTGTCGTTTCATGTTGTTGCCTGAGGGGCTGATTACGAGCGATTGTGAGGTAGCCCGAGGGGCTGGTTCTGTTGATATTTTGCCCGAGGGGCGGTTTATGGTACATGTCTTGCCCGAGGGGCTGGTTACGTTTCTATCATTTTGACTCACCGTTTCTTCACTTATGTGAAACTATTGAAAAAAATGTTTTAAAAGAAAAGGTTTTACTGAAATTGAATTTGTTTTACGAGATAATTGAGTTCTGTAATGTTTTGGAAATGTACTATATTTGTTGTAGTGATGTGACGTGGAATTATCTGTTTTCTTATTGCTCAGCTTTCATTTACTTTTATTACTTACTGAGTTGGCGTACTCACATTACTCCCTGCACCTTTTGTGCAGATTCAGGTATTTCTGAACCCGGTGGCGGGTGTTGATCACTCAGTGGCAGGTTCATCGGAGTTAGCAAGGTAGCTTCCCGGCGTTCGCAGCCCTGCTTTTCTCCTTCTTATCCTCCTTAGATTGTTTTTAGTATATTTTTAGACTCTTCGTTGTATTCAGACCTTAGTAGATGCTCATGACTTGCAACACCCCGATGCCAGGCTGGTGTATTTATTCAGCACTGGTTATTTAGGCTTATGTTATGAGTTTACTTGTTAATTAATGACCTAAAATGGCTTTTATAAAATAATGGTTTGACTTGGGAATTGTGTCGGCTGGCCTAGTTTCACGATAGGCGCCATCACGACCGGGTCGGTTTTAGGCTCGTGATAGTTGTGGAGGTCCGGAACAATGTTCTATTCAATGTGAAGTGTATTACCGACGTCCAAAATGTTATTTGGGCAGCTATGGTGGTCAGAAGTTATTGCTACGGGCATTTGAGTTGTGTGGAACATCGTGTGATTGTACCCTGGGTTGGAATTATGGCTTGATTCGGCTTGTTCAGGTTTATACAGTGAGATGATGTGAGATTCAGGTCCTGTGATGAATTTCACATATTGAGATTTGGGTTCCGTCTTAAGGTTATGGACTAAGGATGAAGTGAGATCTTCAGTTAAATTGCATTGTTAGTCCTACATAGGTTTGGGTGATGGGGAGCCACCCCCGTGTGTATGTATGGTGAGCTCATGTAGTGGTTTGATGGCTTTGGAACAACTCTTGGCACGTTCGAGGACGAACGTATGTTTAAGTGGGGGAGAATGTAATGACCCGACCGATCGTTTTGAGAATTTGCACTTCGCTCGATAGTTTGGGGGCACAAGTAGCTCTGTATTATGTATTAGGACTTGTGTGCAAAATTTGAGTTCATTCCGAGTTGATTTGATATGTTTCGGCGCGAGTTTTTGGAAGTTGAAAGTTCGAAAGTTCATTAAGTTTAATTTGAGGTGTGTTTCATCGTTTCGATGTTGTTATGCGTGATTTAAGGCCTCGAGTAGGTCCATGTTTTGCTAGGGGACTTGTTGGTATGTTTGTACGGGGTCCCGAGGGGCTCGGGTGAGTTTCGGATAGGTTTGGGTTGTGTTGCTCTCGTTTTTCCTATGTTTCGACGTCGTTTCTTCAAGCATAAATGGTACCACATTAAACAAATGAGCTATGATTTCTAAGCATTAGATCCGTATCGAAATTAAGGAGCCATAGCAAAAAGAATCATCAAATTTGGACATCGTATGATGATTTTATGGTCATTTTGCTAAGAATTGGGTTGCCATATTTTTCAGATTAATTATGAAATTCCCACTGACTTCGTATTTAAAAATCTGCATTATTTCCAAATATTGAATCCAACATATCTCCTTCATTATAAGGTCAAATGGAATGATTCAAAAGCCTAACTTGACTGAAATTTTACAAGAAATCCATTGGAGGCATCAAAAGCGAGTTTCTGGATCATTTGGCATGCAAAACGAAGCAGAACAGCTGGGCAAAAATACTTAACATCGAAAGTTTGTTCATTTGGTCATATTTTGAGTTGGGGAGCTCGGATTTGGACAATTTTTGGAGGTGATTTTCACTATATGGATTTGGGTAAGTGTTCTATACTCGATTTTGATTATATTTCATAGATCCATCTTCGTTTTAGGCATTTGATTGATGATTTCAAAGTGAAATTTGAGGGTTTTGCCTAAAATTTCATAAAGTGAATTTTTGAGTTTTGAATATCGATTCGGAGTCGGATTTGAGTGAAACTAGTATGGTTGGACTCGTAATTGAATGGGTTTTCGGATTTTGTAAATTTTATCAGGTTTCGAGGTGCGGGCCCGGGTAGTTGACTTTTGTTGACTTTTTGCAAATTGTATAATCATAGCTTTGTTAATTGAAATTGTTTTCTCTTGAGTTTTTTGATGTATTTAAGTCTTCTTTGGCTAGATTGGGCCGAGCGATGGCAAATTGGTAAAGGAAAAGCTAAATTGAGTATTGAGTTGGCCGAATTGAGGTAAGTATCTTGCCTAACCTTGCGTGGGGGAAACCACCCCTTAGGAATTGAGTCAATTGTGCTATCTCGATATGTGAAAGCCGTGTACGCAAGGTGACGAGTGGGTACACAGTTTATATGTGGTGTTGACCGGTTAGATTGTCTAGTCTTTTTCCATACCTTTGATCAAATTGTCATAATATGT
This sequence comes from Nicotiana attenuata, assembly GCF_001879085.1. NCBI lineage: Eukaryota > Viridiplantae > Streptophyta > Magnoliopsida > Solanales > Solanaceae > Nicotiana > Nicotiana attenuata. The sequence goes on from NW_017670270.1 coordinate 1,248,244, forward strand.
GGTATCTTGTTGTTAGGCTACACTTACATGCTCTATATGATGCTGTTAGCATTTATTTATCTCTTGCTCGTTGTTTGGCCTTATTTGAATTAGTTGAAGTTATTGCCTTTCTTGTCGTTTTGTTACTTCTTAATTATAAGTTCCTCTATGACTATGTGCATATATGCTACGTGTCTAATATGTTGTGATTACCTATGTAGTTATCATGTGCCTTACATGTCTTGATGTTTTTGTAAAGGTTGTTGTATTCCTTTGATTTTTTATGATGACCTGAAATGTCATCTCGTGTTTTAGAACCCAATTCGGGGTTCCGAGGCCTTCAGAACCTCATTATCTTTCTCCTCAATTTGCATGCGCAATCTGGGCGCGTTTCCGGAAAGCCTCTATGTGAAAATTTGAGAAAATATTAAGTTTTGCCTTTAAAGTTGATTTTAGTTGACTTCGGTCAACATTTTGAGTAAAAGACCCGGACCCGTGTTTTGATGGTCCCGGAGGATCTGTAAAAAAATATGGGACCTGGGCATATGCCCGCAATCGAATTTCGAGGTCTTTAGCCCGAAAAATGAATTTTTGATGAAAATTGTTAAAGTGGAAATATAAAAGTTTTAAGAATTTGTTTAATAATTGATTTTGTTGATACCAGATCCGTATTGTGGTTCCGGAGCTCGGTACAGGTCCGTTATGATATTTATATCTTATATGTGAAATTTGGTGAGAAACGGGACTGATTTGACGTGATTCGGACCTTTGGTTGAGAAAATAGAACTTTTGAACTTTCTTGAAAATTTCATGCAATTTGATGCTAAAGTCGTAGTTCTAGGCGTTATTTTGGCGATTTGATCGCGCGAGCAAGTCTGTATGATGTTTTTAGACTTGTGTTCATGTTTGGTTTGGAGCGCCGAGTCGGGTGAGTTTCGGATAGGCTACGGGTGAGTTTCTGATAGGCGGACAGACTTGTGTGCAATGCATCGCGAACGCGACAGGTCTCTCGCGAACGCGAAGAAGACCCGTCCAGTGTTTTAAAAACAGAATCAAAAACGGGAATTAGCCATTCTCTATATTTTCAAAACCAAAAAGGCTTAGAGGCGATTTTCAAGAGACAAATTCTTCCCCAAAGTGTTGGTAAATGATTCTAAACTACCTTCTTCCAATTACCCATTATTTTTCATCAATTTTCAACCTAAAATCTAGGGTTTTCATGGTAGAAATTAAGGGTTTGGGTAGAATTAGAGATTTTTGTGTAATTGAAATTTAGACCTCGACTTGGGGTCGGATTTCGAAACTAATTACATATTTGGGCTCGGGGTGAAAGGGTGAATGGGTTTTGGTCCGAACCTCGAGTTTTGACCAAGCGAGCCCGGGGTCGATTTTTGACTTTTTTGGGGAATTGTTGGGAAACTTGTAATTATGCAATGGAATTGATTTCTTTAGCGATAATTGATATTATTAAGTTAATTATGATTAGATACGGGTGGTTCGGAGGTGGAAACTAAGGGAAAAGCGGTGATTGAGGCTTGATTTCGGCCGTGGAATCGAGGTAAGTGTTGTGGCTAACCTTAGCTTGAGGGTTTAGGTATTGTTGCCTTATTTGCTATGTGATTAGTTCTTGAGTATGACATATAGGTGAGATGACGAGTATCTATATGTTGTTGTCGGGTCATAGCATGCGAGTGAGTCTTATACTTGTGACTGTTGTATTTCTTTATACGTACTGTTCATGCTTAAACTGGTTATTCTTTATGTTAAACAAGTCTTATTATGTTTTTCTGGTATTGGATATTGGTTGAGTATTGACTCAAGCTGAGATTTATATTGTGAAGTTAAATGCTGAAATGAGGTTGGTTATTGATGACTTCCTTGCTCGGTTGTTACTGTTCTGTTTGTTTGGGTGAGGAAGAGTGTAAAGCACGAAGGGTGATGCCGTTCAATGTTGTGTGAGTGAGTGATAAAGCACGAAGGATGATGCCGTGCCATATTCTGTGAGTGTTAATGCACGAAGGGTGATGCCGTGCCGATTCTGAGAGTGATAATGCACGAAGGGTGATGTCGTGCCATGTTATGAGAGATTTAATGCATGAAGGGATATGTCGTGCCATTTCTGTTGTTTCTTATGGTAAGGACGAGAGTAAAAGCACGAAGGGTGATGTTGTGCACTAGTTTGTCATGTTATTACTTTCGTTGGTGCAAAAGCATGTTATTTATTCTATCTCTTTATTGTTCTATTTCAGGATTTGATGTTCCCCTTAGCATGTTTTCCCTTTTCCCATTATTATCTGTTTAGCTTCCAATTGTTTTTATTTTCCCGTATATGATTTAACTCCACACGTTCATGTTATTGTCGTGTCCTAGCCTCGTCACTACTTCGCCGAAGTTAGGCTCGGCACTTACCAGTACATGGGGTCGGTTGTACTGATACTGCACTTTGCACTTTCTGTGCAGATTTCGCTACCGGACCTCGTTAACCAGAGTTGGGTTGCTGCCTTCAGTCCATCAGGAGACCCAAGGTAGATCTGCCGAAGTTCGCGGACCCTAGAGTCCTCTTCCATTTATCTTAGTTTCCATGTTTTCTTTTATTTCGAGAATAGATGTATTTTCTTTAAACCAGTATTTGTAGAAACTCTTAGTAGTTCGTGGATTGTGACACCAGGTCTTTGGGTAGTCGTGTATTAGTGTTTAGATTGTTATAAAATTTCCGCACTTCTTATCTTGTTTTAGTTTAAATTATTTTTAATTACTGTTTTGGTTAGTGATTAGCATGTTAGATCTTTATCTGTTGGCTTGCCTAGCATTCTAAAGGTTAGGCTCCATCACGATCCCGATGGTAGAAATCCGGGTCGTGACATTTTTACTTGATTCTCTTGTTGTCGTGTACTCATACTCTTAGTGGTAGAAATTCTTGTAATTGAGTTGTAGATTTGTTATTGTTGATTTAAATTATATACGGTGGGATCGGGTAGCACGCCGCAACAGGAGGAATAAGAGTGATATATTGAGGAGGAATAAGGGTGAATTGATATTATATGTTGGGATCGGGTTGCGCGCCGCAACATATCTTGTATTTTCATATCCCCTGTTTTACTGTATTGACTTTAGTTCCTTCGTGCAAGACTTGATAATTTGTATTTTTGGTTTTCACTGAGTTTTGAGGATCGAGTTATTGTCATTGACTTATTGACTTGCCGTCATTTCCTGAGTTCTTTTCCTAATTCTATTATTCTGGTGAATTAATTTTCAAAGTAGAGTTACTACACTGAGTCATTTCCTCCTGCCCTGCTGGGTCGTTCGTAATATCGTGATTTAAAATGAAGGAATTAATATCATGTTTTATTGTGTGCCTTTAAGTTAGAACTCGCTGTATATTTTAGTATCCACTATTTCTAATAATTGTTATATTTTATTTCAACTGGTTTCTCAACTAAATCTCCTTAACTTGTCTGAGGTTATATTTTCTTAAAAAGGAATTTCTGTTAAGTTTAAATTAAATGAATCCTATATTAAAGGCGATAGCTTATCGGATTCTATTTGAAAAATGTTGTTTTCTTCACTCAAATGATATCTAAAAATAACTTTATCTTTTCTCGTTGGTTTTCCTATTTGGTCAAGAAACTGTAAATTTACCTTATGATATATAAATAGGACTTCTTGAACATCTTAATTAGCGTTTGTCACGGATATTATGTACTGAGTAGCACGTGGATCTTTGACGTGCAAAGTGAAAGGGAAATATGTGGGCACAAGGTGCCATGTGTGTTAAAGGTTTGGAAGTTGTGATTGTGATGTGAGACTTCGAGGATTGGGATGGTCGGAATTGTGTATTAGGAATGATGCGATTGGTTGAGTTAACATTGCTTTCCTTATTTGAGCACATTTTTACTTGTCTGTATCCCAACTATGTTGGTGTTAATTTACTCGGTTACTTCTCGGTACCATCTGTATTTTCCCCCTTATCGTCTCTACTGTTTGTAATTTGATTTCTTCCTGCTATTGGCGTTACTTTGTTATCTTTATCTTGTTAGTTTATTATCATATCTTGTTCAGCTTATTACACCAGTAGGTGTCTTAACTGTTCCTCTTCACTACTCCACCGAGGTTAGTCTTGATACTTACTGGGCACCGCTGTGATGTGCTCATACTACACTTTTGTACATTTTTGTACAGATCCATGTATTTGATCGTTAGTGGCTGTGCGGATCGTTGCTGTGGAGACTCAAGGTAAACCTGCTGCTGCGTTCGCAGGCCTTGGAGTCTCCTTCTATTGTACCTATTTCATTGTTTCCTTTTGTTCTGGAACAGTGATGTATTCATTTTGTATAACTACTCCTAGAAAGGCTTATGACTTGTACTACCGATTTTGAGAATTATAAATTGTTCAGAGATATCTAATTCGAAGTTAGTGAATATTGTCGTTAATTATGTTAATGTTAGGCTTACCTAGTTTTAGAGACTAGGTGCCATCACGACCACCTTCGGAGGGATTTTGGGTCGTGACAAGTAAAGATAGAAGGGAAGGGGGCTTCAGGGTTGCGAACATCGTGCAGCTATACCTCAAGTCTCCGATTGCGACTGAATCCGAGCAAAATGCTACTGACCGCCGCTAGGACCAATACCAGAATCTACACAAGAAGTGCATAAGTATAGTATGAGTACAACCGACCCAATATACTCCGTAAGTGTCTAGCCTAACCTTGACGAGGTAGTGACGGGGCTATGACAAGACACCTATGTAAATAAACCTGTACAAATGTGTATAAAGCAGCAATAATGACAAAATGATAACGTACAAACTAGGAAGGGACATACTAAAAGGGGAAGATATAACAACTATGACATGTATGAAATCACGAAATACCCAAGTAAATCACCAAAACCGGGAAAAATCAGTCAAACCAATGTTATGAAAAAGGCACGGTATCACCCTTCGTGCTTTTACGCTCGTCCTCACCATGTAATAATAATATGAATGTAATGGCACGACATCACCCTTCGTGTTTTTTCTCTCTTTCTCACCATGCAATAATGATAGTATGAATGAGATGGCACGGCATCACCCTTCGTGCTTTTACTCTCTTCCTCACCATGTAATGATGATAATATGAATTCGAATAGTAAACGATGCGAAGAGTAAATTTAACTTCAAATATGGTGCCATGATATCAAACTTCAACCTCCAAAAAATATTCAACAACTTTGAACTAAGCAATAAATACGAAACGAATAATCAAAGAAGTAATAATCTAACCTAAGCATGGATATCGTAATTAACGAAATAATATAATACAAAGAAACAATTTTCACCCGCATGCTTTAACCCAATGACAACGCATAGCACTCGTCACCTCACATATACGTCGCCCCAACACATAAAACACATAGCATATAGACCAACAAGTCCTAATCCCTCAAGTCAAGGTTAACTACGATACTTACCTCACTCTGCAACCAAATCAATGCTCAACTACGGCTTTTCCTCTAGAATTAGCCTCCAAACCTAATCAAATATAGTTCAAATAATTCAAAATAAGCTTTAGAAATTACCCACAGATGAAAAAGATTCAACCTTTAATATTTTTAGAAAAAGTCAACAAAAGTAAACCCACGGCCCGCTTGGTCAAAACCAGAGATTCAGACCAAAACCCGATTATTCATTCACCTTCGAGCCCGGTTATGTGATTAGTTTTAAAATCCAACCTCAATTTGAGGTCAAAATCTCAATTTCTCAAAATTTTCAATTTCTACCTAAATCCCGAATTTCTACCATGGAAAAGCATATATTAAAGGTTAAAATCAATGGGTGATTACGGAAGTATAAGGAAACAAGTTAAAATTTACTAACCTATGAAGTTGGGATGAAAAAACTCTTCAAAATTTCCTCTATGCCGAGCTCAAACTTGAAAATGGTGAAAATGACTTAATTCCCGACTTTGGGACCTTTTAGTCACTGGGCGTCAGGCCTTCTTCGCGTTCGTGAAGGGTCTGATGCGTTCGTGAAGTATAGCGGCCCTCGTGGCCTTCGCGTTCACGAGAGGTTACACGCGTTCGTGATGGCTTGTTCCCCTGGCCTTCACGTTCGCGAGCCTGGACTCGCGTTCGCGTACAACCCCTGTCTCCCCCAGACTCTCACTTAACCTATCGCGTTCGCGAGTGAAGGGTCGTATTTGCGAAGGGTAATCCCTCTGATGCTTCGCATTTGTGACCGCTTCTCCGCATTCGCGTAGAAGAAAATCACCCCAGCCCCAAGTTTCCCTTTGTGATCGTGAGAGTAGCTTCGCGGTCGCGAAGCACAAAATACCAGACATCAGCAATAGCTGAACCAGCAGATCCTCTAAGTCCAAAATTGATCTGTAGCCTATCTGAAACTCACCCGAGCCCCTCGCGTTCCAAATCAAACATGTACACAAGTGTAATAACATCATACGAACTTGCTCGCGCGATAAAAACACCAAAATAACACCTAGAATTACGAATCGGATATCAAAATGCATGAAATTTTCAAAGAAACTCAAGAACTTTCAAATTCACAACCGAGCGTCCGAATCATATAAAATCAACTCCGTTTAGAACCAAATTGTGCAGACAAGTCTTAAATAGTAAAATGAACCTATACCAAGTTCCGGAACCGAAATCCGAACCCGGTAGCTATAAAGTCAACCTATGGTCAAACTTCGGAATTCCTTAAACCTTCAAATTACTAGTTTTCAAAAAATCACGTCAAAACAAGTTAGGGACTTCCAAATATAATTTCGGGCATATGTCCAAGTCGTAAATCACGATACGGACCCACCGAGATCGTCAAAATATCGATCCAGGTCCGTTTACGCTAAATGTTACCGTAGTCAACTCAAATTATTTTTAAGGCAACAATTCACACTTTCTTCAATTTTTTACATAAAGACTTTCCGGGATAAGACACGGATTGTGCATGCAAATCGAGAAGCGCTAAATGGGTCTAATCCAGGTCTCGGAACACGAAAATAAAGGCTAAAACTCAAAATGACCTATCAGGTCATCACAAGTAGAATGCTAAAGGGAAAAAATAACTAAAATATCACAATATAAAAATATACAAAATATGATGGAAAGTATTTGAAATAGATTTTGAGGGATTTGAGGGACAATTATATCTTTAACTATGTTTATGCAAGTATTACAAACTCTTGCATTGCTAATACCATAGTTTGCTATGTATTAGTTATACATAGGATAATACTTACCAAATAGGATGTATAACTAATATAGGTTGAAAAAAAATACCAAAGAAGGGATTAGTAATGTACAAAGTTAATGTTTGCATTATTTTTTCTAATACCTCCTACCAAACGACCCCTAAGGTCTTAGGTTAGCTTCCTTATATATATAACATCATTTTCGTATTTTACGGACATGCTATATTTCTAGGTTGTTAAATAAATCTCCTTTTTAGAGACCCACCACGTATAGTAGCTCTAATACAATCTGTAACAACTCAATTTATTAGTGATATTATCTGTTTAAGACATAGGCCCACACAATTTTAAAATGTGCAACTAAAGTATAATGTTTGCTTTCTTATATATAAGGTATTTCTATCGTGATCTAATGATGTGAGCACACATTTTAAGAGTGTAGCCACGTATATGGAATGTTTTTAGAGAATATCACTAGCGTATAGCCACACGCACACGCACACACCCACACACACACTATATATATATATATATATATATATATATATATATATATATATATATATGAAAAGAATTCGCTATAGAATTGTGTCTAATTAAAGGAGGAAAAAAACTAAAAGTAGGTGATGTCATATCATAAGTAATAAACCACTGATTATTTGATTCTATAAGCATATTAAAATGTTTAACTTTTTGTGCCGCGTGTACTGCATATGTATTTAAATTATAAAAAAGTTTACTCACACTCAATTCATGCATCAAGTTTAATAAATTTTACTATAGGAGAATCTTATTTTAATACAATCAAAATTTGATATCGAATTTACAAATAATTTAAAGAGAAAATGTCTCATATCTTTTAGTTTTCTCTCAGCGATAGTGATTCCTGTTAAGAATTTAAAGTACTCTATTATGTTGTTTAAAAAGTGAACAATCGTTCATATTTTTTTTCGAGTTCTGTTGACTTGTCTTGCAGGACACGATTAATTAACAAAAATTAAATGTTAAAAATTTATGAAAAATATAATAAACATATATCATGCATTTATCAATTTGGTGAATTTATAAGATATTGTTAGATAATGAATATAGACATAATCTGAATGTAGACATAATCTTATGTAATATACATAGCTAGCATAATTATAGGGATTCACAGCAGATTTATAGGATTTCCTTTTTGATTCTTTCCATAGTTAAGGCTCTATGTACTTGTATATATACTTGTTATTTCTTGAATACAACACAAGAGAGATTTCTCTATTGTCTCTATACTTTACATGGTATCAGAGCAAGTCTACTGCTCGCCGGAGTTGAGTCGAATCCGCTGCCTGAAATTCCTTGGCCGGAAGCTAATCTGAGGTCTTTTTGACATTTCCAGTTGACTTGTGGTGGTTCTCTGATCATAGAACCACATTTTGGCAAAGAACAACCTCAGACCAGATGGTATTCTCACTTTGTTTGGTCAGGTTTGAGTTTGGTTTATTGGTTATTCGATTTCTTTAATTCTGTGGTATTTTTCTTGGAGGCTGCCTGTGTGAGAAGCTTGCATCTTTAATTTTGACTCACTGTGGTGATCGATTAGTGACTTGATATTGTCTGTTGGATCTTTCCTTATCAGAAACTTTGTTGGTCTCTACTTTTGTTTGAGTTGGGGACAAATTCGTTTGGTTCTCTGATTTGGTTGAGTAGATTATTAAAGTTGAATCCTGTTCAATAGATTGTTGATTTCGTATCTACCAGGATCTGTTTGAGTATCTTTTAGCTTCGGGGACCTCTGTTAGATTAATCAGTTTGTTATTGAAAGAAAAAAATGATGGTAAAGAACAATAATGCAACAACTCCTAGTCCAACAATCTTGGTTTCGGATGAGTTTCTAAAATTCCTTCAATATCATAAATCAGTTAAGGAATCTTCTTCAGTTACTGCCTTTGTTGGGTCAGATAAAACATGTCTTATCACCTCTTCTAATAAATGGGTGATCGATTATGGTGCTACAAATCACATGACAGGTAATCTAAATATTTTTTCTAGCTTTCGTTCACATAAAGCACCCTCTCCGGTTACTGTAGCTGATGGATCAACTTGTAGCAGTGTTGGATCTGGGACTGTTAAACCAACTTCCTCTATTACCCTGTCATCTGTATTAAGTCTACCAAACTTGGCCTTTAACTTGATTTCTGTTAGTAAAATTACCAAAGACCTTAATTGTTGTGTTGCATTCTTTCCCAATCATTGTTTGTTTTTAGATCTTAAGACGATGAAGGTTATTGGTAAAGGATATATATCTGGTGATCTCTACATTCTTGATGAATGGGAGCCACGGTCTGTTGCATGCTCTAGTATCGTGTCTCCTTTTGAAGCACATTGTCGACTTGGACATCCCTCTTTGCCTTTGTTAAAGAAGCTCTGTCCTCAGTTTCAGAATATTTCATCATTGGATTGTGAGTCATGTCGATTTGCAAAACACCATGTTAAGTCCAAGGGTTAATATGCGAGCTGAGTCAGCTTTTGAGTTGGTCCATTCTGATGTTTGGGGACCATGTCCGATTGTTTCTAAAACTGGGCATAAGTATTTTGTCACTTTTATAGATGATTTTTCTCGAATGACTTGGATTTACTTTATGAAGAGCCGCTCTGAAGTGTTTACTCATTTTTCTGCCTTTTGTGCTGAAGTCAAAACTCAATTCAATGCTTCAGTACGTACTCTAAGGAGTGATAACGCTAAAGAATACATGTCAGAGTTATTTCAGTCCTACATGAGACAACATGGTATATTACATCAGTCTTCATGTGTTGATACACCCTCTCAAAATGGAGTTGCTGAGAGGAAGAATCGGCATCTACTTGAGACAGCTCGAGCACTTTTGTTCCAAATGAAGGTTCCTAAACAGTTCTGGGCTGATGCGGTTTCTACGGCTTGTTTTCTGATTAATCGCATGCCATCTAGTGTACTCGATGGTAATGTGCCTTATAGTGTTCTTTTTCCGAATAAGTCATTATTTCCGGTGGAACCTAAGGTGTTTGGAAGCACATGTTATGTTCGAGATGTTCGACCATCTCTTACCAAGTTGGATCCCAAGGCTGTGAAGTGTGTTTTCCTGGGCTATTCTCGCCTTCAGAAGGGGTATCGATGTTATTCTACTGAGCTTGGCAAATATTTAGTGTCAACTGATGTAGTATTTTTAGAGACTACACCATTCTTCTATGCACCTCCAATTTCTACAAGCCAGGGGGAGGAAGATGAGTGGCTAGTATATCAGGTTACCCGTACTTTGACAGAACAATCAGATGATACTCTTCGATCTCCCAGTTCTTCTATTGAGCACCAATCGACTATTATGCCTTCAGTACCTGCTCCAGCAAGACCTCCAATTGTTCAAGTTTATTCGCGGAGGCGAGAGACAAATGATACATGTCCCGCACCAGTTCCTGCATCATCTGATTCTTCTTTGCCTGATCCTCCAGATAACCTTGATCTTCCTATTGCTCTTCGCAAAGGTACACGTACTTGCAAATCGACATATTCTGTTGCTAACTTTGTTTCCTATGACCACTTATCCTCTACGTCTAGATCTATGATTGCTTCTCTAGACTCCATCTTCGTACCCAAACAGTGAAGGAGGCTTTGAATCATCCCAGATGGTCTGATGCAATGCTTGAGGAATACATGCTTTAGAGGACAACCACACATGGGATTTGGTAGATTTACCAAAGGGAAAGAAACCAGTGGGATGCAAGTGGGTCTTTACCGTTAAAGTTAATCCAGATGGTTCTGTGGAAAGACTTAAGGCCAGACTTGTGGCGAAAGGCTATGCTCAGACTTATGGGGTGGATTATTCTGACACCTTCTCCCCGATTGCCAAACTCACTTCTGTCCGCTTATTTATTTCTCTAGCTGCGTCCGAGAATTGGCCTTTACATCAGTTGGATATCAAGAATGCGTTCCTTCATGGTGATCTTCAGGAGGAAGTGTATATGGAGCAACCACCCGGTTTTGTTGCTCAGGGGGAGTATGGGAAAGTCTGTCATTTGAAGAAGTCCTTGTATGGCTTGAAGCAGAGTCCACGAGCTTGGTTTGGCAAGTTCAGTGAGGTAGTTCAGGAGTTTGGGTTGAAAATGAGTAAGTGTGATCACTCAGTCTTCTATCGGAAATCAGTAGCTGGCACTATTCTCCTCGTTGTATATGTTGATGATATTGTTATCACAGGAAGTGACTATGCTGGGATTTCTTCCCTCAAGTCTTTTCTGCATACTAGGTTTCATACAAAGGACTTGGGCTAGTTGAAATACTTTTTGGGAGTAGAAGTAAATAGAAGCAAGAAGGGAATTCTTTTGTCTCAGAGAAAGTACATTCTTGACTTGCTTGCAGAAACTGGAAAGTTGGCAGCCAAACCTTGCAGTACTCCAATGGTTCCTAATGTGCATCTTATGAAAGATGATGGTGATCCTTTTGACGATCCAGAGAGATACAGGAGGTTAGTTGGGAAATTAAACTACCTTACTGTGACTCGTCCAGATATTGCTTTTGCGGTAAGTGTTGTTAGCCAGTTCATGTCTGCACCAACGGTCAAACATTGGGCAGCTTTGGAACAGATTTTGTGTTACTTGAAAGGAGCTCCTGGACTTGGCATATTATATAGCAATCACAATCATACTCGTATGAATGTTTTGCAGATGCTGACTGGGGTGGATCGAAAACTGATAGAAGATGTACTACAGGTTATTGTGTCTTTGTTAGAGGAAACTTGGTATCATGGAGGAGTAAGAAGCAAAGTGTTGTATCTCGATCTAGTGCAGAATCCGAGTATAGAGCTATGTCACAGTCTACATGTGAGATTATGTGGATACATCATCTGTTGACTGAAATTGGGTTAGAGCATCCAATACCAGCAAAACTCTGGTGTGACAATCAAGCTGCCCTCCATATTGCGTCAAATCCGGTGTATCATGAAAGAACTAAGCATATTGAGGTTGACTGCCATTTTATTCGTGAGAAGATTCAGGAGAACTTGATCTCCACTGGCTACGTGAAGACAAGAGAGCAACCGACTGATTTGTTCACAAAGGCGTTGAATGGAATTCGAGTTGATTACCTTTGTAACAAGCTGGGCATGATCAATATCTATGTTCCAGCTTGAGGGGGAGTGTTAGATAATGAATGTATACATAATCTTATGTAATATACATAGCTAGCATAATTATAGGGATTCACAGCAGATTTATAGGATTTTCTTTTTGATTCTTTCCATAGTTAAGGCTCTATGTACTTGTATATATACTTGTTATTTCTTGAATATAATACAAGAGAGATTTCTCTATTGTCTCTATACTTTACAGATATCTTTATGAAGTTATGTGCTGCTATATCTCCAAGAAAAAGTTGAAAGTATGTGAGATCGGATTAAAAGTAATACTTAAGTCTTATGCTTCACACATTATGAAAGTGACTAATCACTATTGATGTTAAAGTATTTTCCCCTAATATTAAAGAGTGAATTAGTTCTAAGACCTTTTATTTTCTTATATTCTTATTTAACATCACGGGCAAAATATGTGTCACATAAACATGTTCAAGTGATAGATTTTTATGTAAAATTAATGACACATATAATGCATTTATTAATTTGGTGTATGTACTAGGTGCCACTAAATACATTCATGATTTTTTTCTTAAACAATGGTGTCCGGGCCAGTTTGCGCGTACCTCGACTAATTCTACGGGCCTATTTCATCTGTACCTAGCCCTCGTGAGTCATTACCTATAGGTTCTTCACCATCTTTGTCTACCTCATTACCTATTATTGATTCCTCAACTTCGTCATCTACCCCTTCCCAGCATCCAATACAAACTCGATCTAAGTCTGGTATTTCTAAGCCAAAGAAACAATTTTCTTTGAGTGCTAATATTCATGAACAGTAACCTTCTTGCTTTTCTCGAGCTGTGAAAAATTCAAAGTCGCAACAAGCAATGACAGATGAATTTAATGCCCTTTTGGAGAATAATAATACTTGGATCCTTATTCCTTTTACCCCTAACATGAACTTAGTCGGTTGCATATGGATATATCGCATAAAATATAATTTAGATGGGTCCATTGAACGATACAAGACTTGTCTTGTAGCACAAGGTTTTCATCAAAAGCCTGGCATCGATTATCATGAGACATTTAGCCCTGTTGTTCGTGCGACAACTGTGAGGATTGTTCTTTCCCTTGCTGTCTCTTTTTTTTTGGCAAATTCGCCGGATGGATGTTAAAATTGCATTTTTGCACGGGTTTGTTACTGAGGAGGTTTACATGAAGCAGCCTCCTGGTTTTATTCATCCCGACTATCCTAATCATGTTTGCAAGCTAACCAAAGACATATATGGCTTGAAACAAGCTCCCCGGGCTTGGTTTCATCGCTTCAGTGCATTTCTTATTTCTCATGGGTTTGCTTGCAGAAAATCTGATAGTTCTATGTTTAGTTATCGCTCTTCTTCTCATGTCCTTATTGGATTACTCTATGTCGAAGATATCATTCTCATAGGTAGTCATAATGGTCTTCTTGATCAATTCATTTCTCGTTTATCTCATCAGTTTGCTATGAAGGACTTAGGCAATCTCCATTATTTTCTTGATATTCAAGCAGTTCGTACATCTCACAGTCTTCACCTGTCTCGGCTAAAGTACATTTGTTACTTAAATTTCACATGCAAACCAGTTCGTACTCCCCTTGCTTCTCGCAATTCTATTTCTCTGGTGGACGGTGAGTTACTTTCAGATCCTAGTGAATATAGGAGCATGGGTGGTGCTCTTCAATATTTGACTATGACTCGTCCGGATATTGCCTATGCTGTAAATGTTGTCTCTCAATTTATGCATGCTCCCCGTACCACTCACATGCATTGTGTCAAGCGTATTTTTAGGTACTTGCAGGGTACTCTAACTTATGGTCTGACTTTGCGTGCCCTATCTCCGACTTCCATGGTTATTGCCTACTAGGATGCTGATTGGGCTGGTTGTCCCGATAGTCGCCGGTCTACTTCAGGTTTTGCTGTGTTCCTAGGATCTAATCTTATCTCTTAGCGAGCAAAGAAGCAACCAACAGTTTCAAAATCGTCTACAGAGGCTAAGTACCGGGCTATTGCATATGCTGTTGCTGAGACTTGTTGGATTCGTCATATCCTTTGTGAGCTTGGTATCTTTCTTCATGAACCAATTCGTGTATTGTGTGACAACATCAGTTCAACTTACATGACCCATAATCCACTCTTTCAAGATCGCTCGAAACATATTGTTGTTGATTTTCATTTTGTGTGTGATAAGGTTGCACAAGGAGATCTTATAGTTCAATATGTTCCGACACATTTACAGTTAGCACATATCTTTACAAAGGGTCTGCCTTCATCTCGCTTTTGTTTTCTTCGGGACAATCTGTCCGTTACTTCCGCCCGTCCAGATTGAGGGGATGTATTAGTGCATATAGAATAGGTAGAATTCCTTTAGTCTTACACTTTGTATTCTAAAGAGTCCTTGTTTACATAACCTTGTACTCTAGGTAGAGTCCTTGTTGACTTGATACATTGTACTCTGTATAATATTATATATAATAGACAAAGCTCTCACGTTGAGAGCATCGTGGGGAGAATACTATTCTTCACACCTGCCACCTCCCATCAGCAACAGTTACCAGGTAATTCTATGCACCAAGGCTTGGATAGATGGGAAGAAGTCACCTTAGTATTTTTTGCCCCGCTGGGATTTGAACCTAATACATTCATGATGTTACTATGTAGTTATCTCCAATTAAAGAGAAAACTGACTGTAAAAGACCATGTTGCTCGAACTTTGCAAAAATATCGTTAGCTGCATGTCAGATCCTCCTGAAGTAGTGCATTTTTGGAGGATCTGACACAGGCGCGGTAATATTTTTGGAGAGTCCGCGTAACATAATATGTTACATCCTTTCCAACAGATTATAATGTTCTTAGTTGCGTCTTCGGATTCAAATAGCATTGGTATTGACAATCCAATATGATCAAGCAAAGCTTATAGAAAAGTTGCTCAAGGTCATCCACTGAGACTGCTCTTTGTACACCAGAGGCCAATGATAAGAATACATTCTTGATAAGAAAAATCAAATGCAAGATGAAAATGAATAGCAGTAATGTGTGTTTTTACACTCAACATTGGATGAATGAACACTAAATGAAGTCATTACCAACACAAAAGAAGAGGCCCTTCAATCAAGCCAAAAACAATCCCTTGATGGTTTATACTCACAAGGCATAAAGCAGTGCAACGAAAGATCCTAGAGCCATTGGCCAGAGATGTATGGTTCGAGACAAAGTATTAGCGCCATTACATTGGTCATTAGCACCACTGAAGCATCCAGGCCTAGTTACCTTAGGCTCTCCTCCCTCCGTGACAAAGCTGCTCTTCGGTTTGCCATTGCTGAAGAGTATACACCAGAAATAGGGGCCACCACCATCAGAACCACTCACAGCAGCACCAACCTCCGTGTGATTCTTGCTGTTGAGAATATCCAAACTCTTGCTATTTCTTATAAGAATATTGTTGAATGCTTCAGAAGGTTCAGCATACTTGGATTGACAAGCTAGAAATCTTCCGGTTATTTGAGCAAGTGATGACGCCTTCACATCACAGTTAGGGGCAAAAGTTTCAGCAAATTCAGATTCAGCAGGTTTCTTGGCATCTGGCCCTCCAACTGCACTACATTCACCTTGGTATGCTTTAATATATTGCAGAGCCAAGCATGCCAAGCCAGGGTTGCTGTATAAGGAGGATAATTTATTTCCGGTCCTGTTACTATTAAGGACAGCTACCAGCTCATCAGCAGGATTATCTGTTACCTTAGCTGTATTTTTTATCAAGAACATAAGCATTAGAGGTTGATCACAAGGGCAATAATGGTGAATCAAGATCAAGAAACTGTCTGCTCAAGGAATGTGCATTGGAAATGACAAGGGCAAACTACATCTAACCGAAGGGACTTGAGAGACATGTTGGTATATTTTTGGCTAGTAAGAGTAATTAAGTATCTAAGCCTAACTAAAGGAAGAAGAGCACAAGAAGGGGATAGTAAGCATCACTTAGGTTGTGACTGTAATTCTAGCATACTCAGGAAAGATTATCAATGCCAACTATATTTATCAAGAGAGTTAGAAGAAGAAAAAGTGAAGATACAAGATCAGGATGCAACATAGTTTTCAAAGGCATAAACTAAAGCAACTAGAAAAAGAATCATGAGCAGTGTCCTTTCATTTAGGTATCTTATCATGTTACCACAAGTTACAAAGAGCAAAAAGCCTATTTGAGCAGCTTCCCCTAGACTACTCTAAACGAAAAGGCAGCCCGGTGCCCTAACCTCCCGCTATGTGCGGCGTCCGGGGAAGGGCCGGACCACAAGGGTCTATTATATGCAGCCTTACCCTGCATTTCTGCAAGAGGTTGTTTCCACGTACGACTCGAAAAATTTTACTGAAAATCAAGGATGACCCTACTGAACCAGCAAGAAGACTTATAGCCTAGAATTTGCAGATGGACTTGATAGTGTCTTGTCTGCACCATAT
Organism: Nicotiana attenuata; assembly: GCF_001879085.1. Lineage (NCBI taxonomy): Eukaryota > Viridiplantae > Streptophyta > Magnoliopsida > Solanales > Solanaceae > Nicotiana > Nicotiana attenuata. The sequence continues at coordinate 1,264,984 of NW_017670270.1, forward strand.
ATTCAACATCCTCTTTTCCAAACTTCCAATACCTTTGGCTAGGTTAATAAGGCAAGAATCACACATAATCCAAGGTTCTATTATTAAGATATACTTATGACAATTTCCTATTGTACAAATAACCTTTCCCAAAGCACAATTTTGCACACTACTGCTTATGTATTTTGGGGTTACAACATATCATTACCAACATACGTGGGAAATGGTCAATATTGAGAAACCAGATGATATCATTTAACAAAGTCCCAAAAAGTAGATCTATCTCAGAAACTATGCACTTTATATATAACTACTATCCTCCTCTTTTTTTTTTTGGGATAAGTAATAAATACTATTCTGTTTGCATGAACTTAAAATCATGAATGCTGAAATCACTCAGCACATTATAGTTTAATAAGCAAAAACATACACCAGAACAAGTTGTTGACAAGTCTAAATATAGTCCTACAAAAATTACTCCACTGAAGGATCTTTAGAAAAGGACACTGTACTATCTTGTAACTCAATCCTTAAGTAGATCCAAGACTAAGATGGGCACAATAACAAGAATCAAACAGTGGAACACATTTACCATTAGTTCATTGAATAAACAAAGAGTAGAAACAAACACCGCAAGATTCTTATAAAAAAACCTGCAGTAAAACAGCTCACTCAACACAAATCTACTCAGCAGATAATCAAGAAACTATAGTTCAAGTAACAATAAGAAAACCCACTTCAAATGTCAGATCACAAACACATATTCCCTCTAACTAACAATGAACAGGACACAAATTAGCAATATTTACTTTGAAAATTTGAAGCAGAAGCAGAGATGAAGAAAATGCAGAGAAGAAGGAACCATTGAGCCATTGTTATTTCTGTGAAGTTGTCGGCGGAGTAAGTGAGCTTTTCTTGAAGGTATATAAGAGAAGCTAGCTGTTAAGCAGAGGAAGAAACAGCTTGCAGTGGGTCTCGCTCTGTTACTATGTCTACTTCGATCTGATACTTTATAAATGAAGCGACACCATATTGCATTTAATTACTGTAATGCCACCAACCGAAAGCTCATTTCCAACTGATATAATATGTATTTTAATAAGAAAACTGCCCTTCAAAATCTCCATGACATAAGACAACCATTTTGTGACAAGTTACCGTTCGAATTGCAGAGTACGAGCTTTAACTTTCTAGTTCTGTTTAGTTGGATATTTCACTAATAATTAATTATCGAATTAAATCTAAAATGAGTTTATTCACGTTGGTTGGAATAAAATTATGGTATAACTAATTTCGAAATTAGTTATCGAAGGAAATCAAAGAGTAATGCATAAGAAATTTCTTGTATTCATTTTTGTGTGTCTATCTACAGTATATGCTTGTGTATATATAAATACAATTTCCCAGATGCCATTCACGAGGCCATAGGGAATTCTATATCCTAACAACTTTTGTAACTAACTCCTAAATAAAGAAAATGTGAAAGAAAATATTTTCAAAGTGCTATTACACCCATACCCTCACTACAACCTTTTACATACTAACAGGTGGTCCTTTTACTAACTGTTGGATGAGAGCAACGTGTCCACATCTTGCTTCACTAAACAATTAATCAAACTAATCTATCTATACTACTTTAAAAGTAGGAAGTCCTAAACTTAAAAATTAAAAGACCAAATTACCCCTTTAATAATATATATTTATATTTATTTATAATAACAACATTATATCAAGATGTGTATATCAAGATGTGGACAACTACTTCACTAAAGTTCCTTCGAAAACAACATTATAAAACGTATAATCATTATAGATTGAAATGCAAACTATAGTCTAAGGTACGTAGACGTGTAAGATTAATCAACTCTACGAATTAAATAAGTTGTCCCACACTAATATTTTTTTTTTTTAAATGATATGAAGAGTACACCAAATTGACAGCTGTAGTTTAAAGGGTAAAATTGTAAATTCAGGAGGCTGAACTGGAAGAAGAGAAAGAACTGGATAAGAGTAACACTGCTGCTCCTCTCCACTCCCAAAGGTTCCGGCGAGATGACAATTACCATCTACACTCCTGCGCATGTTAGCACCAGCAGCTTAAATTTCCGTATCCTCCGTTCTCCGCCGCGGAGAACCTTTTCGCCGGCGAGATGTCACCGCAATTTTAGCTTGAGTTGCGCTTTACTCCCGGAGAAAAGGCGGGAAAGCAGACGATCGGTCACCGTAGCCCTCGGTGTTTTGCTTCAATGGCTCTTAGTACCTAAAGGTGATCCCTCTCATTCTATCAGTGTTAACGTGTGCCAGTGGCGAAGCCAGAAATGTTTTCAATGGTGTTCAAACTTGAAGGAGTAGAAAAAAAATTCCGACAAAGGGTGTTCAATTTAGGTTTTATATATCTAAAATCAATATTTTACTTATATACACAGTGTAATTTTTCAGCGAAGGGTTGTCAGTTGACCACCCTTTGCCAAAGGTGGCTTCGCCCATGCGTGTGCCTCCGCCAGTGCAATGCGTTAGTAATTACATTCGTAATTCTCAAGTTATGTAAGTCCGCGTTTGCCTGCATTAGATTGTTACAGAAGTGACACCGAGGTTGATATTGCTACTATAGTAGATGCAAGCATGAAATTATCATTGATAAACTGTAATCGTTTCTCTGTGTGTGTGCATGTTTATTTATTTATTTATTTATTCCTTTTTGAATTTTGTTTTGGTTTGCAGATGCAGGAGCAAGCCCCTTTGACAAGTATGTTAAAAGGTGAGCACAAAAGTTGTTGAATTTTGGAATAGATTGCATATATGATGTTTATGTTAGTTGATGAAAAGATGATTATTTAGATTGAGTTTAAATAGAGTAGTCAGTGACTGAGGATTCATATAGCCAATCCCGACTTGTTTAGGACTGAGGCTTACTTCTTGTTGTTGTTGATGATCAAAAGATGGCTAATTTTCAAAGGTGGATCCAGCTTATAAGCAGTAAAATGCATACACCCACTGACTCAAGGTACATATCTTATATGGAAAGTTTAGAAGAAAAATTATAAAGAGGTGGACCCAGTGCATTTAAATCATGGATCTGCCTAGCGCCTATACTATGGTAGCGTTCCTATAGCATGTAAGTTCAGCGTGCTATTAAGCTGTATCAAGTGGCAGAGTTAGGCTTGATTGCCACATCTGTGTAATTGGATGGGACAGAAACTGTCATATTCTAGCTCCATTAAGATAATATGTTTCTCTTTTGATAACAATAAATTTGATGATGTATCTAATGACTTGAGTTGCACTTAGATTTTTTTTTTTTGGTTGGTGAATCAGTAGTTTGCACTTAGAAAAATTTAGTGAAAATCAAAAAAGAAAAGAGAATTTTCTAGTATGATAATGAAAGAGGCGAACGTTGATAGTGATTTTGTTTTTCAATTAGCCCACCAATTTGAATGAAGTTACATCATTTTCTTATTCCCACGCCTCTCATTCTCAGTTCAACTTTTCAAGTTTTGTGCAATCTGCTTTTTGAAGTTGGCAACACTAATTTCTCCTAGTGATGTTGACTTTCAAAATGCCGAAAGTTATGGGTGTTCATAAGCTCTGTTTTCTACTTCCGATGATGAAACTTGTTTTTAGGGCTAAATTTCGACCCAGCTCAGAAAAAGCAGCTTCCATGTTTTGCTTTTATTTCATAAGCGAATTACAGGATTGCCAACTTTTGTGTTTTCACGATTACTGATATTTATTTCAATACTTAAGATCAAATAGGTTGTATAACTCGGTGGTATCAGGAGCTTGGGTTCCAGATGGCTCCACCATCTTCATTAACTTCCAACCAGTGGCGGAGGCAGGATTACTGCCAAGGGTGTTCAAAAAGTTAGAAAGGTTGTAGCTAGTGGGAATAGAACCAATGACCTTTCAAAGGTTTTGAAGCCCCTTGGCCACTAAGCTATACTTTTAGGCTGTGTCACGGGGATTCAGAACATATTATATAGAGGTAAAAAACAGATTTTGCCTTACATATACAGTGTAATTTTTCGGTGAAGGGGGTTCGGGTGAACACCCTTCCCCCCTCCCCCCTAAATCCGCCCCTGCTTCCAACACCTGTGTAACTAGCTTCCACATCTGTCAACCTGCTTTATTTAGCTACAGCGACCGGTGGAATTAACTTATGCTTGAATTATTGCCTTTGTGCTTTCAATTAGTTTTGTAAGCCTGTGATAGTTTGTGATTTCAGTTAGTCTTGAATTGATCGTTGTGCTCATGTTATTATCAAAAATTTCGAATTGATAACTAGGAAAAAGCTTGATCCACTGGAGACTTATATACCAGCTGTGCTGTTGGCGGGGGTGCAGATTAAGGAATTAGGTGACACTTGTTTCTTGCTGTCACTATTTTTGTTTCCTAGTTATGTAAAGCTTAGTAAATGTCTATAGTTCATGCTGTGATCCACCGTGTTTATTTAGCCTGAATATTTCAGTGATTTTTCATGCAGTACAGAGAAATATTGGAATAAAACGATTCGTCTTCAAAAGTTTGTGCCACTGGTTGCAAATCAATTGCTATACCCCCAAACCCCCCCCCCCCCCCCCAAAAAAAAAGGGCAAAAATAACGCAAAAGACAAAAACGGTAGCCATCCTCTAATATTGATCCAATTGGATTATGAGCACCTTATGAATCAGAGTGAATGCTGTTTCTATAATAACCTTCTAATTTCTCTTGTTAAAAAAAGTTTGAAACACCATGTTCTAGAGTCTGACTGCCTCAAATTCTGGAAATAATTGATGGTCTCTGTATGTGAACATGATCGCTAAAACTTTTAACAGGTCAGTTTCTTTTATAATCTCTCCTCCTCTTTCCTAATGACTTAATCGGCGACAGAGGTCTATCCATCAAGGAGTACTGATTAAAAAAATCTGTCATTGAACTATCCACTGATATATGAAGAGAATGCTCTCAACTTTGGTGGCACGTCAGTATAACCTTCCCTCTGATAGTAGTTTATAAACTATCCTAAGATATTCTCTTATAAGTCTTCCTCATTTTCTGCTCCAAACTAAGTGGGAAGAGCACTCGTCTCTCTTCCTTAGTTTCAAGAATATTACACCATTCCGGTTCCTTCCTGAAATCTCCTCGTTACTTCTGGAGATCTTCAGGAATGGGTGTTTTCCATCTCGCACACTCATTTTCAACACGGTTCCACTGTTGAACTTGCTGATATGCGGAGACCCATAATTCTGGGTTCTTGCAAGGTTTCACATTCTACTGACTTCTATAAAATCGGAGTATGGTTATACTTTGAATTTTTTTATTATAAGATTTCACAGCATGATTACATAATTTTTTAAGCATTTTATAGAGAAATCTTTGGAGGTTGATCAACCTAAATATGCCGATTGCCGGAATATATTGCGTTCTGGTCCTGCATCATCTCTTCGTGTCAATATTCGAGCAGTAAGTAAATGTTTTCCCACGCCCCATCTCAACTCAGTGAATGTCATTTTCTAATGGTTGATAATTATCAGTTTCTGTTCAGCTTTTGCCAAAATTGGTTATGAGGTTGAATTTGTTGATATAGACTTATCAATGCTCCACTCTGGTGTTGGAGCACACTATAACTCCTAAGCATGAGAATTATTATTGTACCAGTTGCATTGTATGATATTTGTTGATAAAGGAAAGTAAAGTAAAAAGGAAATTAAGAAGAAAAGAGTAAAGAATTACACTGCTGTCACAAAGTTGTCATTTTTAGTTTTTTGAGTGTCAACTGCATTAATAGCCCGTTTGGCCAAGCTGCAAAAATCAGCTTATTTTGAGAAGTGCTTTTTTTCAAAAGTGCTTTTCTCAAAAGTACTTTTGGTGAGAAGCAGTTTGTGTTTGGCTAATTAGTTTGAAAAGCACTTCTGAGCAGCAATTAGTGTTTGGCCAAGCTTTAAAAAACTGCTTCTAAGTGTATTTTTCTCAAAAGTGCTTCTCAAAAAAGTGCTTTTGGAGAGAAGCTACTTTTTTCTGCTTCTCCAAAACTGCTTCTGCTTCTCCTCAATAGCACTTTTTTTCCTTCCAAAAGCTTCGCCAAACACCTCAATTTTTGGCCAAAAGTGCATTTGGCCAAAAAAAGCACTTTTGGCCAAAAAGAAGCTTGGCCAAACAGGCTATAAGACTTTGACCAAGATTTTTTAACAATTTGTAAACATTTTAAGACAATTTTTATCTTGCAGTATGTTTCATGTAATTTGTAAATATCCGACTATTACTTTCAAATCATGAATTTAAATATTTGTCAACTTGACGCTCGTAAGCTTTTGTGGAGAGGAACAAGAAAAGATTTGAAGAGAACAAAGCAAGAATTTCTTCATTGGCCTATGACTCCTCTGCTATGGCATTTCTTCAGCAGCGTGCTAGTATGAACATTGAGTATTTAACTAAGCTACACAAGTCCAAGCTAAATATCCAAATTAGAGAATAGGTTAACAACAGAAGACCATGCAAGTAGCATTGCTTTGACAGGCTATCATCTGTCTATCAAAGTAAGGCAAAAATATCCAAAATGCTCAAATGTTTGTTACCAAGGAAAGAAAAAGTCTAGTTACATAATAAATAAAGAAACTCCAGTTCTTTAAATAAATCTCGTTGCTGGTTTGAAAATGGCAGTGCACTGAAATTAGATATTCACATGTTCGACTAATTCTAGGCAATGGCTTTTCTTGTTCTTTTCTTTTTATTTAGTTATTTAGTTTGTGGCAATTTTTCTTAATTCATCTAGACAGAGAAATACCAAAGACTTCTACTAACTACAAAAAGAAGATCATATCTGGAAAAAACTCTCTTATCTTTTCATTCAATTATAGGTAGCACAATATGCATCCGATGATGGAAATGGTGAATCAGCTTCCAATGATGTTGATCAGTGTCTGAGGTACTACTTCTTTAACTGTCAACCTGAACGATCCTGTTTAAATACAATGTAAGTTAGTGCTAATATTCAAATTTTCTATTAAATTCATGCACAGGATGATCAGACTATCAGGTAGAAGATGTAAGAAAATTTTAAAAATTTCTTGGAATACTGATGATTTCACTAGGTCTTTCTCCCAGAAAGACCTACTTAATTGATTCTTGATCCCTTTAAGGTTGATTTCTATGGTAATGAGTAATGACATTTGATTGTTCAATCGCAAATGTTTTTCCTGTAAGCTTCATGACTTTTTTTTTTTCCTTAAGCAAGGTTGGCTGTAAAGTTCATGCCACGAATGTGCAGATATTGTGATTCCAAGCAAACTGCCAAGGGAGATGGAACACCTTCAAATTTATGACTAGAGGAACATGCTTTTAATATATCCTTGTACCTCGCTAAACAAAAAGGACCAATGTTAACCAACATGCAAAGTGGACCATCATATTACATGTAACATTGTGTTTCGCCCTCACATGTAGTTACTATTGCTTCTATTCTATCGTGCAGTGCATTGGAAGGACTTGACTCGTTGCTTTTGCGTGCATCAAGAAATGATCCAGGGGCCTCAATTGACTCGATGAAGGCAAAAATTACTACTGCTCTAAATGCATTGGACAGGTCAAAGTTCTTCTTTTATTTGTTTCTTTCTGCCTTGGTGATAATCGATCGTTCAACTGTGTCTGAATTCCAAATCACTTAGATTGGTTGTACATATATATTTTCTCTATAGCCATTTTACTCTATTCAGGTTATTAAATAATTTGTCTTTCAACGCAACTCAGGGGTTTGATAAATCTGAATTTATCCCGACACAGTTAACTAATTTAATCTGAACCAGTTATACACTTTTGCTAGCTAGTTGTCAATCAGATTCTCTAGAAGGTTTTGAATTGTTTTTCCCCTTTTCCTCTTTCAGTCTTCTGAAAACCGTCCCAGCTGATATGCTCGACAAGGGAAAGATTGTAGCTGATTCATATTTCTTTGCTGATGAGGAAGATGTAACACCTGAGAAACTGGACCCGAATCTGAAGCAACTGGAATCTATACTGTAAAGAATATGAGAATGCTATGGCGTTAGCTTTGGATACGAAGCCTCTTTCTTAACCAGGTCTGACTGTTTCATCCTATCAGAGTTTTCATATTGCTCGAAAACAAAAACCCATGAGTAGATGTGGTTTGGGAAGTGGGGCCGGGGTTCTCCTACTCTCTTAATTGATTAAACGTCAAACAGAAGATCCAACATATCTAGCTCTTGTATTTAGTTTTCTTTTTAATTCTAAAGATTGTATAGGATATCTTCCAATATACTCTAAATTTATAGCAATATTAACTCTGAAATACCTCTAGACATAGAGTAAATTCGCTTTAACTTTTTAACATAGAAAAAAATGCTTCCTTTACCTCTACTGAATGTAAACATAACCCCTCTGACCTCAAGGTCGACAGTCAAAAATAAGATGATCGTTGCCGCTATCAAAGTGTAAAAAATGGGTAGCAGTGCATTTTCTTTTAACAGTTAAAAAGTTACCTAATAGTATGGCATAAAATTTGAAATTCTCGACCTGCTTTCTCTTTAGCTTTCTATAAATTTCTCTCTTACTCTGTTCTTACATATATATCTTAGTCCAATTACGTAAAATATCTGTATTATTTTGAAGAGCAAGAGACTGCGGATGTCACAATCCTTTATAGGTGATATGCACTAGCTCCTAAAATGTTAAAAATCATCAGAGGACCTGGAAGGAAATCTGTCTCTCATTCAAGGTGAAGGAAAAAAGTCGCGCTACTTTCTTAGCTAGTTAAACTTTGAGGACCTTCAAATAATCTGATTGCAAAGCTGACCAACCAACGGTAACGAACAATTTTCTGATCCAGTCCTCCAGCTCGATTCTGGTGGCTACTTCTAAGTTCTAACTCTCAGCCTCGATCTTTTCTTCTTTCTATGGACAAACAAAATATTGCTTTCTTTTCTTAAATTAATTAAATTGATTTTAAGCGATTTAATATTCACAATGCAGTTCATTTGATGCTTCACATTAATTGGAACTTATTAGCTGTATATCTGAATCATAAGTCAAGGTGGTGCTCATGCTCACCAGTTCATCCCAATTTCTGCACTTGCTCTTTCTTTCTTTCATTTCACTCACTTCCTTATTATCCTGTTCTTCGCCGTTGCTCAAAGTCTGGACAATTTTCTGTCAGAAACCCTGGCCCCTTGACTGCCCCTGTTATTAGCTAGGTTCTTCGTAAGAGCAGCCATCTTCTGAAGGGGGGCCATTACTAGCTTAAGAAAGTTCAACCAAAACCATCAATATTTATGATATCTATATATAAAAAATAGATTAAATTTCACTTTACCCCCTTAACCTTTTAGGGTTGGGAAACATTATTCCTTCACCTTCTGAATGGGAACGACAACGGCCTTCCCCTTTTGTCTGACGTTGACTCTCTATATAACTATTAAAGAATACCATTTTAAATTCAGTGAAAACATAATTTTTTAATTGCATTATTTTTTGCCAAAATGCAATTCTGATGTGGTTTGATTACACTATGGTGTACCCATTAGAATGCGTCCAGTTCACCCTCTATTTCCCCTCCATCGACTGTATTTTTGGAGGTTCGACTTCCTCCACAAGGCCAATGTGTGTCCCTTTTGTGCTGTTACAATCATCTGCATGCCTCCTCTGGCCCCTGAATCCTCCAATTGTACCCGCCATCCCCTTCGATGTTAGTCGAAGCATCTTCGTAGTCATCTGCTTCCTCATGTATTATCGGCATCATCTTCTTCTTCTTCCACTTCTATGTGGTTTTCCATATCCCTGAAGCTTTCATCTTCATACGGGGACTCCAGCATATTGAACCCAATTTCATAAGTTCTCTATATTTAAGTAGTTTAAGGACTTGGGTCGCAGTAAAATAAGCTTGGGCCAGACGAGGAGCTAGCCTTGTTAAAATTCGAGAAACTACCCGTTATGTCAGCCCAAAAGTAAATTAGTACAAAAATTAGTCTATTTATAAAATATTACCAATATTAGCCAAATGCTATCAATACTAGCTATTTGTAGCTAAAAAAATCAAAATTTTGCTTTGTTTTGAGTTGATGTTATTAGAATAGATTGGGTGCATTTTAAGGAGTTTGCATTTCAGTTTTAGGATGATTTGGTAGAGTTTTGAGGTGGTTTGAATTGAAAATTTGAAGTAGAAGATGAACATAAAAAAGATGATATGTGTATCACACTGTATATCACGTATGTATCATATGTGTATCTCATGTATATCCATGTATATCTGTATGTGAGATACATGTTTGATACACGTGTCGTAGAAAAAACTTTAAACTCGATTTCAACTATAAATTTTGACTCAAAACTAGTTCAAATCACCTCCAATCTTCCTCAAATTTTGTATATTGACTCATCTATATGTTTTCAATGAATTCCAACCATACCCATTGAAAAAGGTTCCTTTTTGCTTAGGTTTTTGGAGTCTTGTATATATATTTTTTTGTATTTCATCACCTTGTTTGCTGCTTCATCAATGAAATTCTTTTCCATCTTGCATCTAATGTTGTTGATCACACTTAAAGATATAGGAGATTTTTGTGTATGACTTTGGAGAGAAAGAATACTTATTTATGTGGGGTTTCAATTATTGTACGAGCTTGGCTAGTTTTGGTAAGTCTGTGATTAATGACTAGAGGGTGATAAATTTGGGCTTATTTTGTATATTTCCGTAAGATTTTCTTAAAATTGCCGGGTGAAGTACACAAATAGCCCTTAAAGTGGATGGTCTTCAATTTTTGTCTCCGCTTGCTTCATGGCTAGAATTCAAGTTTAACAAGTATTGCTATTCGCTTAACCTTGTATTACCCGGCCTATTTATTAGTCTAGTCTGCATATGCTTGGGCTTGTCACTTGTGCAATATTTTCCTTTTGGCTTGCATTTATGCGCCCCCCTTCTGTATAGTACCGAAGGTATCAGGTCTTACCCCCCCCCCCTGCCCCCCTCCTTGTAGCCCTCAATCTAGTGGCATTTTTTTTAACCAATCAACTTAATATTTGAGATACAATCTTTAAAAAAGCGGAAAAGGGCCATATTTGCCCCTTTAGTATTGAAAATAAATTATATTTGTCATCTGTTTCAGTTTCTTAGTATAACTATCTACTGTCATATTTTTGGATCATATTTGCGAACCCTACCCCCCCCTCTCCCCCCCTCTACCCCCCCCCCCCCAACCCCAACCCACCCCGTCGCTGCCGCCTGTTAAATGGTTTGGTCTCATCTTAAAAAGAGGCAAGTGCACACATAGCCACTTTTAGGGATGCTATCCAGCGATTAACCAACACTTATTTTGTCCTGAAATTTTAAACTAAATATCTCAATTTCAGGACAAGTCATGATATTTTTGTCCTGAAAAACTGAAGATCAGGATGCACTGGCTAATTCCTAAATAGCAGCCCTTTGGAGTGGCTATCTGCAGGGGCGGATTTAGGGGGCGGAAGGGGGTTCGCCCGAAACTCCTTCGCCGAAAAATTACAGTTGTACATATATGGCAAAATCCGATTTGTGCCTCTATATATTATTTTTTGAACCCATTTTACACAACCGAAAAGCATAGCTCAGTGGTCAAGGGGGTTTAAAATCTTTATTAGGTTGTTGGTTCAGTTCTCACTGGCCACAGTCTCTTTTAACTTTTTTTCTTTTAGAACCCCCTTAGCGGAAATTGTACCTCTGCCACGGGCTACCTGGTGCCATTTCTGCTCTTAAAAAATTTAAATCTCCAAGCAAACCCACACAAATTTAAATGATTAATTGGAGTATACTATACTTCACATGTAATATATGTGATACTGCATAAACTGTAAAGTTCCTCTAAGAGTATTAACACAGGAGTTGCAGAAACCATGGCTTTAGGAGTGGGCTCTCTAGCTGCCCTATATTGACCGTCTGTGCAGTGGCGGAGACAGGATCCCCACGAAGGGGGTTCAAAAAAAAAATTTTTTGTAGCTAGTGGGAATTGAACCCCATGACCTTATGTGGATTTTGAACCCCCTTGACCACTAAACTACACTTTTGGATTGTATTAAGGGGGTTCAAAAATATTGAGGTAAAAAACAGATTTTGCCTTATATATACAGTGTAATTTTTTGGCGAAGGGGGTTCGGGTGAACCCCTTGCGCCCCCCTAAATCCGCCCCTGCGTCTGTGTTATGATTTTTTTTCCCTTGGGTGCTGACACCACTGCAGTTTTATGTTCTGGAATATTAATTTATTCTCATTTGTTTCATGATTTACTAAAGTAATAGAAAAATGCTGTGTTTCATTTCATTTGAACACAACCCAAATCTCATGTATCCCAGGGTGGTTTGGTGCTCAAAATGTCCTTGTTTAACAATCATTCTACATACCCGTCACCCCCAAATTAGAAATTTCATTGTTATTCGGATGAAAAATATCATTGTTTAGAGGGTTTTAACTTTTACGTTAATGATATACAAATAAGATTTCCAATCTTTGACTATTTTATTATGGAGTAATATCCAGTATATTTCACTGTCATTGGAACCACAATCAAAATACAGAATATTATGTCTCTTTGTAGGTGAACCATCCATAAGTTTTAGATATAAAAATAGGGAGGCTTGTGTTTTTTCGGAAGGATTAGGAGAAACGAGTGAGACTTGCCAATAGGTCTGGTTAGGTGGGTGATTACTTATTAGCATGGGGCGAGTGGGTTTGATTAAATTGAGGTGGGTGTTTTTTATCGGATTAGTTACCTTCTATAGCAAAGGTTGATATATTATTTATTTTAAATAAATAACATTTTAAAAAATTATATTTCATAGCTGCCTTTTGATTTTTTATAGCCAAATATCTATTTATGGACACCTCTTACCCTTAAGCCATAAAAAAAGCTTTGTATTATTTTTCTCGCTCATATCCCCTCAAATTTCTCCTATCCCTACCCCATATCTATTCTCCTTCTCTCTCTACTTGCGTCTGAAAGATGAAACTCCCACTTAGACCGTTTTGTATAATCCCCTACTGATGCCTGATAACTCTTGCCAAGCATGAAACATTTTTCACTGAGTGAGCCATTCTATAGGAGTCCTTTTGATGATGATTTTGTTGGCCGCTATTCTGCTGTGGTTCACGTCGGTGAACGGAACGGCAGATTCGCCGGAAATTAGGGTGTTTTCTTGAACAAAGATGACGGAGTTTGGGGCTGAGCAACTTGATTTTCTGTTAATATATTACAATGTATTTTCATGTATTTCATTGTATTCATTATTTTTTTTTCATTGTAATTCAATGTATCTCGTTGTATTCCATGTATTTCATTGTATTCACTGTCTTTTTTTTCATCGTATTTCAATCTATCCTGCTGTATTCTATGTATTTCATTGTATTCACTGTCTCGCTATATGCCATGAATGTATTCATATGTTTTTTAAATTAATATAATTTATGTATTCAGATGTATTATATAATTTCTCTGAAGATTACTATGTTTTTGGGGTATTTTTCGGTTGAGAATCTTTTTTATAATTGAAAATACAAAATTTGTGTGATATAAGTGAGTTTGTTGAGTTATATTAGGAGTCTATTATGTTAATGGATTCACTTTCCGTTTAAAAACAGTGTAATCCCCTATTTCACGCCGTGAATACAGTCGAATACAATAATTTGTCCAGCTGTAATCCCATGTTTCACGCCACGAATACAGTTGAATACACTCGAATACAATAACCGATTAGCTGGACTTCCCTGATTCACGCCTATTTTTGCTACTGTATTCATGAATACAGTAGCTTAAATACATCTAATACATCTTATAACAACAGAAAACGTGTCTACAATCCGTAATATAGCAAATTGTATCTATAGATAGCTATTTACCACTAAAAGATATATAGTGTTTTATGAAAATTTCTCTTTTTTATCCAATCAGAACCAGACATGTTCTTTTTTAAGATGGGGCCAAACCATTTAACAAGTGGAGGCAAATATGACAGTTGGGCTAATTCATTAAAGAGCGGCCTAGTGCACTAAGCTCTCGGGAGCATTTGCATCTATACCCAATTTTTGGGTCAACTTTTAACTTATACCCGTTTTGCAAAAAAATTGTAAGCGTACCCACTTTTGGGGTAACTTCAAACATACGGGCCTGAAGTAGCAAAAATTTATGTCTGAAGTTTGAACTTCAAAATGTTTGGCCTGAAGTGTAGCCTTATCAAAGCAAAACTTAAGATATTTTTGCCTGAAGTTTGGCCTGACTTGCAAAGGCAATCACGCAAACTTCAGGTCATGGTGCAATGGCAAACTTCAGTTCAATAAAACTACAGCATGTTTTGGCTGAAGTTTTTTTTTTGTAATTGCTGAACTTCAGCATTCTAGGAGCTGAAGTTTGTTTTGTAATTGCTGAACTTCAGCATTCTATGGCTGAAGTTTGTTTTGTATTTAGTGAACTTCAGCATTCGTAGAGCTGAAGTTCTAAGTCTGCACACGGAAATGTGGAAGATAGTCTTTCTCCATAATAGATCATGATTAGCGGCGATTGATGCAGTTCATTTCAAAGATTAAAGAATCAACAATATTTTCGACATGAAAACAAGTTACTACAGATAAATTAGAACCAAAACCAAATACCTGAGCCTTGATCTAACCCAAGGTTGTTCATAAGCCCATTTGTATCTTCTCAATATCTCAGCTTCAAAATACTTCTCACCAATGTGCCTGTAAAGCTATCTAAGAGGTTAAAGTATTGTGAATAAGACCAAACTGAACATAATGGGACAAGCAGATATATATATATGAATCATCAGGCTAGAACGCATAACAATATCTCAAGCTTCAACAATTAGAAAATGAAGGAGGAGAAGGAGGAGGAGAAAGAGACCTGAAGTTGTTTAAAAAGTGGGTATAGGTTAAATGGGGGCGACCAAATAGGGCGCCCCGTGCAATTTTTACAAGCTCTCGCTATGCGCAGGGTCCGAGGAAGGGTCGGACCACAAGGATCTATTATGCGCAACCTTACGCTGCATTTTGCAAGAAGATGTTTTCACGGGAGAAATTCATAGCCAGATTTACAAGTGGTCATTTCAAAATAGCCACAGTTTCAAAAGTAATTAAAATTTAGCCACTTTTCATGTAAAGATAAATCTGAACAAAACATTGTATACTTCAGCATAATATACTGGAGAGTTCCAGTATATTATAGTGGAGTTCCAGCATAAGTATACTGGAACTCCAGCACAATATACTGGAGTTCCGGTATATACACCGGTCCAGCATAATATGCTGGAAGTTCATACACAGGTGCTCCAATTTCATATATATTATGCTGGAACTTTCCGTGTTGCAACAAATAATAGCTATTTTTCAATGACTTTGCAAATACTGGCTATTTTTGAATAACCAGTCCGAAAACCGGCTACCCCGTGCTGTCTTTACTATTTTCACAGCTCGAACCCGTAACTTCCTGGTTACATAGCAGGAACTTTACCAGTTACGTCAAGACGCCCCTTCAGGTTGGGCTGGGCTAATTTACTAAGAACTGAAATGTAAAGTAAATGTTACCTAAATCGATGGTAGACAGGTTAATTTATTAAGAAACTGAAATGAAAAGTAAATGTAACCTAAATCGATGGTAGACGGGGAGACAAGTACGAACCTCTTCTGAAAAAAAAAGTTAGCTTTCATTCAAAATCAGTTGAAACACACTTTCTGCAAGAACCACTACATTTTAAATTTTTGCGACCTAAAGAGCGCCTTGCGTACGACTACTATTAGTTAATTCATATTTCATCCACACCATCATAACAAGTTTTACATTTATTTATAACCCTTCTCTTTCCTTGTGCTGGCACTGAAGTTGCATCTATTGCGTTAACCAAAACATACAATGCGAAAGCCAGTGCCAAAAATATATGGGATTCTTGTGTTTACAGCTCGTTGTGCATTCAGCAACCACATAATATAAATAGTTAACTATACATAAAATATAAACCTCTGTAGTTATACATGTTGCTGAATTACCAGTCAACACAAACATATCCAATATATCACTGCCTCATGATGGGACTAAGCTGCTAAAGATGCGTTTTAAGCTGGGACATGCAGCACGTAACCTCCCCATGCTCGGTGGGCAAATCTGTTAAAAGTGGCAAAAGGACCATGAGCATATAATAAACCAATATGGGGCATATTCCTAGCATCCAAAAATATCCCTTACCTTGGGACAAAAGCGAACGTCCAGTGTCTCAAGCATGGTACATCGTGAAATTGCAGCTTCAACAGCTTCCTCGTCAATGTTGCAGGACTATACAGCAACAAAACAAGAGTCAGGAACAGCTCGACAGCACAATGGTATCACAAAGTATTTCAGGAAACCAGGAACTGTTTAGACACTATAGAAAGAATAGCAGTTGATTTCACGAGCACTACACTAAAAAGTGATATGTAAAGGTAAAAGGAAAGGGAAGCCTGAAATGTGTCACTTATAGAGGTGGCAAAATGGTTAAGAAAACAGTTATCCACTCATATTATCCATCAAAAAATAAGTTGGATAATGAACCATTTAAAAACGGGTCTAATATAGATAAAGAACCATATTATCCACTTAGAAAATGGTTAACCAAATGGATAACCAATTGATAACTAATGTGTTTAACTTTTACATTTGTAAAGCCTCAAATTGGGGTTCCTCAAGTTCGGAAGAGTAGGAATTCTTCCATAAGTGATACTAATATTTAAGAAGCCATGGATATTTCCATATTATCCGCCGGATAAACCCGTCTTTTATCCGTCTCAAATACGGGTGGGGCCGGATATTTTATCCGTTTTTCAAATTACCCATTTTGACCCGCTCATATCCGACCCGCCCGTTTGCCACCCCTAAGAACAACTAAGACTAAAATCTTTTATATCTCCTGCCGAGGAATGGTGCAAGACACCCCCAACTATTATGACAAGTCCCTGAACCAAGTTATAGCATAAATTTTACCCAAAGCACATCACGCTCCAGGAAAGAGGGCAAGATGCTTCAAAAATACGCATGCCACCTCCTAAGAGTACCTCAAATTTTAATTCCAAAATTTAAAATTTTCGATAATCCATTCCCCATGAATGCCCAGGAGGACCATGAAGAGTACTACGATTACTTGTATTTTAGTAGGCCAGTGAGTTATTTTTGAGCACTCATTAGAGAATATGCAGCTTGATAACGGATCTTTGGAGGAGGAGGAAAAGAAAGTGGTTCCTAGAATATTGTACGCCCCCATTGTGTCAATGTTGATCGCTAACCTCGATGGCAAATTTATGTGAGGTTAATCGCACGAGTATTTTAATGCACAGAGTTTAACATAGCAAGTCAAAACAAGATCAAAGCACGAAACAAGTTTGCATTTTCTTCATATTTGAAGAAACACTTGAGTTCTTTACCACAAAAAGAAGCATGCCGGCATTTAGCAAATATTAAAACTAATTTCATAGATTGCTATCAGATCCAATAATATGATCTCATCTACAAAACTTTACTTAGAAGCAAAAGCACAAGATAGGAAATGATAAAGACTAACTAGAAAGAATTTTTGCAGCAAGGCTGCTGCTACAACTAAAACAACCAGCAAAGGATACGCCAAATTGAAGATGTAAGAATACCTGAAGAAAGAGGCTACTCAATCTTGGACATTCCAGTTGCAACGATTCCAGTGAACAACAGTTGCTGAACAAGAGAACATAATTCATTAGAAGTTACAACTTCGATTATGAAAACAAAATTGTTGATATCAAACTAACCTACGAAGTCCTATTGCTAAAGAACATACCTCAAATTGAGAAAGCACAGGTTGTAACAAGCTAAAGAACATACCTCAAATTGAGAAAGCACAGGTTGTAACAAGCTATATCAACCTCCTTCAAATTCGCAGACAGGGAAAGGTTTAATGATGACAAAAGGAAACCTTGTGCCATCGGAATAACCACCTTTTTTATATTTGGGCAACCTACACAATTTAGGTTCTCTAGCAAACGCTTTGGTTGTTCATTTGGAAAATGTTGTTCTACCAAGGAAGATCCATGAGGTGCTATACCAACACTGGGTATACGCGACAGTTGGTCACCAGTAAATCCCCAGTTCAAATCATGCATATTAACACATCCATTCAAGCTGACATGAGTCAAATGTGTGCAGCAAGCAAGCAATTCCTCAATGGCTGATTGGCACAGCGTCCCGTATGACAAATCCAACTCACAAAGGGCTGGGAGAGCATTTTCTTTGTAAAGAGGTTCCAAAGATGTATCAGTGAGATACTTGCATGCTTGCAATTTTAGGACCTAGAGAACAGAGCAAATAGATAAGCTTAGAAAGGGGGGAAATGCAGTAAGCAAAAGACCATGAACGTACCATACAGATGCAAACAAATATAATCCCAAAAGCAGTAAGAACTAAGAAGGCAGTGTACAGCGCAGGCAGAAAGAGATAAACGCACAATTGTGGTGGTTAAAATATGTCACAAAAAATTTCAGATTGATAACGCACCTAAAAAAATTGAAATTCAAACCTCTCTATAACAACGCCATTTGTTCCGAGATTTTTTGGCTTTTATAGCGAATGGTTGTTATACACCTATGAGAACATTTGATGTTTAAATAATTTTTGGCTGTCATAGATAAAACTTATCCAAAACTCAATTATTTTTCTTTTTTTAATGTTATATATAAAACTAAGAAAATTATTCAAATTTAAAATATCAGTAGACATGCATATTTCACTAGGTATATATTGAAGAAAGCTAATCATTATTAATAAATTCATTAACTAAACGTACAAAAATTGAAACTCTAAGGCACACATTTTAAAGCTACTAGGAAAATAAATTCTTTCTAAGATTGATGGAAGAACTTTGTAATTGTAGCTGTTTCGTAGATTTCATTCTCCTGCTACCGATATAATGCTTGAATTGACGGAGATTCGTGTCCAAATTTTTAGGAAAAAGATATCCAACGAAAAATATATCATGTGGAGATATTCAAATCTTGTGTCTTAAGCAAGATAGAATGTTTGTTCAATGGAAAAGATTGTGTGCATATTTCTAGAACTGTTATTAGTAATCTTAAAGATACTATATACTCCCTCCGTTTCAATTTATGTGAACCCATTTGACTGGGCACGGAGTTTAAGAAAAGAGAGAAGACTTTTGAACTTGTGGTGTAAAATGAAGCACATATATTTTGTGTGGCTATTCATTGCATAAAGGTAAATTGTTTCCAAATAGTGAAAGAGGTCATTCTTTTTGTCACGGACTAAAAAGGAAATAGGTTCACATAAATTGAAACGGAGGGAGTAGTTGTTATAGAGGGATAATTTTACAAAGAGTGTTCTGCTATAAATATGGTTGTTATAGGTAAAAAGTTGTTATAGAGAAGTAAAATATAACTTAAAAATCGGCTCCAAGGAAAACTTGGCTTTTATAGTAAATGGTTGTTATATAGGGATGTTGTTATAGAGAGATCTGACTGTACAAGGAACTCAAGTCCTTGCAGTGAAACAAGTTGGGGCATCAGACAATGACAAACCTTGTATCCTAATTGAATGCATTAGAGAATCAGGCGGGTAAGTAAGAACCATTCAGATCTGACTACACAAAAATAAAAGAGGAATGATACAATGCATAAACAGACCTCGACGCTAAACTTCCAGGTTACAGGCCGGCCATCTTCAACAGTCCAAAAAGGAGGAAGACTACTGAAAGAAAGTTAAAGTGGGAATTCTAGCCTATAATCTTGTAACCTTCAATAAACGAGTTAATAAATAACCCAAAGAATGGGTATTAATTCTTCAAGCATATAACTATTTGACGACAAGACAGACAGCATTATCATTCCTTGAATGGTGTCCTACCATAGTCCATTCCCTTCTTTACATGTTCACTCACTCACTTTCTCACACACACTCCCTCTCTCTCCTGGTTAATACGGCTAAGATAATCGTAAATTTTAGAAGCCCTACAATATTCTATCTTAAATTTTCTGAAGTTTTTGGCTATTACTCTTTCCCTTGCCTTCCAAGCAGTCTTCTCTCAGTTGCAAAACAGAAATTGCTAGTTTTCTGCTTGCTCTTTACGGTTTCAGCTGTTCCAGCTCCAAATTGCAGGTAAAAGCTAAAAGCTAAGCTTGCCTTCTAGTTATTTTCTAGCTTTCTAGAAGGCAATATGCCTTGGATAAGCTAGGTCTTTCTCGGGAGTTGTTTATTCAGACAGCTTTAAGAACATTTACTTTACAAAATGAGAGTTTAAACAGATACCATAGGTCTGGTTACAGTTATGATTCTTCATTTTCTTTTTCAGTTTTTGAGTTCTTCATTTGCTCTCTAAAGACTCATTTTTGCCTTCCCTGAACTGCTTTTCTTCCTTTTTTGCAGTTTCCTCCTATCCATGGTTGTCAACTTTTTATCTACTGGCGTTACTTTATCTCTTCTATCACTTGTACTTGTGCTTGAACTAATGCATTGGCTTATTTTACTTCCTATTCTTTGTACAAAGCTAAATTTTCACTTCAAAAACATAAGGTGTTTTTTCAGTTAATAATTGGATTCGGTTGTTACTACTGTGGGAATAATTTGGTAATTGGTAAATAAACTTTTTTATAAGAGTATCTTGTCCTCCCAGACCCCATTTATGGGAATACACTGGGTTTGTTGTTGTTGTTATCTTGTCCTGAAAAATTAAGCTTTTGCTTCTGCTTCTAGAAAAAAAAACTTCTGGTACTAAAAATTAATTTTTTTCCTAGAAGATTGTCACCACCTTTAACTCCCAAGAAGTACTCGTTTAAAATAAAAAGAATGCTTGTAGTTTCTAAAAAACATGGCCAAAGAGACAATTAAGTTCTTAGTCATAATGGAATCAGTTTCGCTGAAGTGACCTATTTGATCATTCAGAACTGATTTGCATATTGTTACTTGCATCCATGCGTTCAGCTTTTACCACAATTGGAAAAAAGGGAGAAGACAGATATAGAAAAAGGAAACGGGGAGACTAAGTAAAGTAGGATTGGCTTATGACCCAGTGTTCATCGCATCGTGACATGAGTAAATTTTGTAGTAGGTATTTGACCTTCCCAAACTTAACCCAACGAATCCATTTGACACCCATAAAGAAAAGGGATAGGAAAGCGGCCCTTAAATCTACAAGATGAAGAAATAGGCATACTTTTTTCAACAAAAATCGAGCATGTCATATCAAGTTCATCTAAACTACGCACTGTGATGGAGAAAGTGATAATACTTAGATGGAAGAAGTTACCTTTAATCGCAAGCATGATTCATAAACGGGCTGCAAGTTAACCAAAAATGTGTAGGATAGATCAAGGTAGGTCAAGTTTGGGAGGGAATGCAAAGAGAGCAGTCCATCACAGCCAACAGATGGACACGACATTAGTACTAATGACTCGATAAGGGGGCATGATGAGGTCGTGGCAGATAAACAGTCATCCTTGAGTTGGCTGCATATATGGAAAGACATTAATCAGATGTGAAAAAAACTGAACAAATATACATGTGTGATAGGTGAAACAAAGTAAGCAACCTGCAGAATGAAGCATCAAAAGAGGTCAAGAGAGGGCAATTAATGGATGCTTCAGATAGCACACCACAGCCCTTCAGCTCAAGTGAAGCCATTTGTGGAGCTTCAATATTGAGCACACTCATTTTGGGGCATATACCGAGATTAAGTGACCGAAGACCAACCTGCAATACGAAAATGCATTCATCAACTTCTTGGGAGGAAATAGAAATAAAAAAGCATAGTAAAAATCATAAAACTATAAGGTAAACATACAACTCCATCTTAAACCCAAAGAGGATGCAAAACAAAAGAACAAATGATATTGAGGCTAAAAAGAAGCCTATGGTCACTTACTGGGGAAAAAGATGCTATTTCTAGATGATCACAACCATCTAAAGAGACTTGCTCAAGATAAGAGCACCTGAGTTGAAGAGAAATTAAAGCACGGCAACCAGCAAGTGAGAGAGAAACCAAAGAAGTGCTGCAGAAAGCCACAGCTGTCAAGCTCTGAACAAAGGGAGAACCACAATTAGATTTAGACTGATAATAATGCATACAAGTTTTTCAAAAAGAAAAAGGAAAAGGTGAAGTTGAATAGGCAAAAATATATCATTATTTTCTTCCAATATCAAAATAAAAAAAATATATTTTCTTTTCCAAATAGGTGGTAGCCAAAAGAAAGAAAAAAGAGCACAGAGAAGTTGAATGCTGCATTATGTTAGGAGTTTAGAAACGTATCGAGGGACCGAGGGGGAAAGAAAAGATCTCAAAGCATTTCATTAGACGTAATTAAAAAATGTATGAATGCTTTCATGTGGCCATCCAGGATAGCTTAATAAACTCTCCTCTAGAAATTGGTTTTCTTGAGCCTCAATTATAGCTTTAATTGATTCATAACTTTAACACCACCAACCAACTTCTATCAGGGTGGGGTTGGGGTTTTTTTTTGTGTGTGTGTGTGGTGTGGGGTCCACATTTACTTGACTCACTATACTTTTCTCTGAGCACTTTATTTTATCCTTTCCTTTAGATGGAATGTTCATGTTTACTAGAACCCATACTAAAACCGTGGAATCACTCCTTTCCTCCCTCTCGCTCCCCTTTTTACTGGAGGGGGTTAAGCTGAAATACACTCCCCCCCCCCCTTTTTTTCCGTGAGTTGGGGGTTTTAAGTGTTAATTCTTTTTTTGATAGACCCACTATGGTCCGGTCCTTCTACAAACCCCCTGCATAGCGGAAGCTTAGTGCACGAGGCTGCCCCACTTCAGTTTGCAAACAAGACAAATTGTATAAAGCACAACCAGATGACACAACATTCAGTACACTTAGATTTTTTATTGTTTCTGACATGATTCAAATGGATAAACATTCAAGAGACACGAGTATCATCTTTATGATTACTCATTAAAAATACTGCAAATCAATTGTTGGAATTTTCAGTACTGAATTTATATACTTAGAAAATATGCATGTTATTAATTCTTACGTTTCTTAAGAAAAGAATAAAATGGTACTATACGATTACAGGACCATAACTACATTGACGAAGGTGAGGACGAGTAAGCTCTCATTTAACAATATGTGTGATACAAGATCAAGAAATCCAAGAAATTCTAATCTTGAATGGATTCTTGTACTTCTTGAGTTTCTTGGATTCTTGGCCTTTTTTTTTCTTTCTCAAAAAAAAAGATCAAGAAAGGCCAAGAATCCAAGAAATTCAGGAAGTACAAGAATCCATTCAAGATTAGGATTTCTTTTCCTTAAACATTTGGATTTCTTATTTCTTGTTTCCCAGTAATTTGATTCTTGTTTTAGTAAGATAAGATATATAGTTCTAGTCAAGTAGAATTGTTAGTTAGTATTTCGTTCCTACTAGAATTGTTTTACCTATTTTAGTTAGGATAGGTTTTTCTTAACCTTAATGTTATTCTAGTTTAATTAGGATTACTTTTCCTTAACCTCATCAATTTTACTCATTGTAAGGCCAATTTAAAGGGCGCAATATGCTGAAAATAAACATTGGTGATTAGTTTTTCAAATCTCTTGCTTCAAAAACGTGATTTATCTTTTATTTCTCTCTTTTCTTTATTTAACGCTTCTTGCAATCTTGCAGGATTGAGGAACGAGTGGTTAAGGCTCTTTCATCTTACATTCTTCTCACGTGAGTTTGAAGAATGCTTTCGCTAGTTTTGTTAAACAATTTGGCAAAGTGCTTTTGTTTTATTCTCTTCTTTGTGCTTGAGAGGTGCAACACCTTGAGAGTACATCAATATGTGCATAAAAATCAGCGGCCAAGATTTTGTTAAACCGCCTTTCATTGTCAAGCAAAACTAAGTAGAGATACATATATGTTGGTAATAGATGTAGAAAATCATGTTCAGTAACACCTCCTTTAGTTAACAACCAAGCATGCACAAGTTTAAAACGAAGAACTAAATTACTAACCTCGCAATTATCAAGAATTAAGGATTTAAGCACAGGACAGCCACCACCATCGCCGAAAACTTCACAGATAGAATTGGTGAGCGATTCGCACTCAGTAAGGTCTACTTCTAGCAAATTCGGGCACTGCAATATAATTGTTGTCAAGCTTTCTTGCTTCTGCAAAACTAATTTCTGTGGAATGATAAAGGAGAGAACCATTATCCCATGAATAATGTTAGTCAATAAATTAAAATGATAAGATAAAATATCTAGGAAGAGACTTACTTTGAGTGCACTTGAAGTTATATTGATTCGTTGGAGCAGTGGGCAATTAGAAACAGTAATTGATGATAACATGCCACTATGCAAGTTGAGGTCAATAAACCTGTCTCAATTTAAACAGAAAGTTAGTGCCCAAAAGAGTGACAGAAGTTAAGGCTTGGAGAAAAAAATTCCTGACATGGACATGGAAAAGCAAAGATATTATCATACTTGTCTCAATTTAAACAGAAAGTTAGTGCCCAAAAGCGTGACAGAAGTTAAGGCTTGGAGAAAAAAAATTCCTACTGGACATGGAAAAAACAAAGATATTATCATACTTGCGACAATGTACGAGTCTGATGTTCTGAAGGCGAGGAAGATCCAAGGACACTGATGTTAATAAACTGCAATTATCAAGCTCTAGAACCTGAAAAGCAGTGAAATTCACATATGAGGTTTAAGGACTCCTGAACACAGCATGGTTACCAGTATGAAAAGTGTGAGGAAAGACTCAAACCTCTAACATATAGCTATGGGCTATGGCAGCCATGGAAGCTGATGTTATGCCCTCACAACTGTGAAGCTTGAGAACAGTCAACATAACCAGCCTCACAGACTTCAACAAGGAACAAGTGTCAGCATAAACCAACTACGTCAATTTCAGGTACTACATAAATTTAATGAACATCAGAACCGACCTCAAGAGAAATGTTAGGGCAGTATGAAGCATCCAGAACTCGAAGACTTGCACAAGTTTGAGCTATTTCTCGCAGTGTTTCATCACTAACACATGAACAATTTGACATATCCAAAGACTCTAAAAGAGGGCATGCTGTTGCTGCTGAACGAATAGCGGCATCTGAAAGCTTGTGACATGAAGCTATATCAAGGTCATGTAGAAGTGGGCAATTAAGCACGGCATGTGGCATGCTACTGCGCTTGAGTGACAACGTTTCAAGCTGCGGACACCTGTAAGAATAACAGTTAAGCACAACTCGGCGCCAACTACATTGATAGTATAGCATGGTCTATTAACATTTTACCTGACGGAAACTCGAAGCACACGACACTTCACGAGCTGCAGAAGACGCAATCTGTCATGATAAATAGGTATCTCCTGAATACCATTTCCAAGAGTAGCGTCATTAACAGTCAAGCTCTTCAACATATGGCAGTCTGTTAAGGCCTGGAAAAATGTTTCTCCCAGCTGACCTCTACCCAAAGTCAGAGCTTCAAGATTTCTGGAAACAATGAGATGTATCAGATTAGTCACTTACGGTGATCCATGAAGTAGTGCCAACAACATAAAAACCAATTACCTTAATGAGGAAACCGCTTTCATTGCTAGTGGGTGAATATTAAGAGTTCCATATAAGTTAACAGCTGTTGCATTTGGGTATCGTCGACACATGTCCTCAACTGTCATCAAAACAGTCATCAAATCTTTTTGATAAGTGAAAGAAACAACCACAAACTATATCTTGTGTAAGCATACAGATAGCAAGAAGCTGTTATTGGTTGAAACACAATTTGATGTAAAGGTATCTTAGCAGTGTGCAAAGTTGCCAACTTCAAGTTTTCAACTGAGAACAACTTCCTAACAGAATAAGTGGGCGTTTGGACATAGAATTGTAAAATTCCAAAAAAAAAAATGAAAAAAATTTTCAAGTGAAAATGGTATTTGAAATTTAGAGTTGTGTTTGGACATGAATATCATTTTGGGTTGTTTTTTAAGTTTTGTGAGTGATCTGAGTGAAAATTTTGAAAAACGGCTTTTTGGAGTTCTTCAAATTTTCAAAAAATTCCAAAATGCATTTTCTAGTAAAAATTGAAATTTTATGAACAAACGCTAAAAAAGAGGTGAAAAAAAAATTTCTTATGTCCAAACGGGCTCTAAATTACATAAACAAAATAAGAGGGTAATCACTCAACTAGACATGTTCTCTCACTTCTCACATCACATTACAGAATATCATTCATAACCCACCTGGAAGGAAACCCTTATTCTATTAATTAATTGCTAATATTTGGCAATCTCTTATTCTAGCGCTGAGCTCTATTAACGAAGACTAAAATCTGAAGTAATGACAGTTCCAACATCTGCTGATCTTCAATAATAGATAGATATTCAGATGCATGGTCAGGTTTATAAGTAATGTAAGACACAAACATCTCTCCCAATCTCTTGCATTTTTTCTTGCCAAGAATCAAACCAAATAATCAATTGCTCAAGATCATCTAAGAGACAAGGGAGTTTTCAGGCCTAGGTTAAAGTATGATTTGCTTTTCTCTGTATCACCATACAACAACTTTATCTTCAGAGTTTCAGTCCTCAACCCCAAGTATGATGAAGACGGTTAAAAGTTCTATAATTGCTTGAGCCAGAATAATCAAATTATATTTGTGCATACAGTTTCATGATAACATGAATCAAACCGTTGGGGGAAAAAAAGAACAGCATGTCACCATTTATTACCAGGGTAAAAGATACTCACATTGATCTGAGGAAATCTGCTTGTTCTCAAAATTGAGATACCGCCAAAAATCTTCATGAGAGCTAGCTGCTCTCCACTGCCTACAAACACTTGCAGCTCGACAGAGATCAATATGGTCCAAGAAAGAGAATACCTAGCAGCACATGGGACGTATATTCCTTAATCAGAAACTTAGTGGTAATAAACAATTGTTTAAGCAACTCAGACGGAACAGATGCCAGGCAACTAGTAAATACCATATGCAACAAGTCATCAGTAAGATCCATCCGCACATCTAAATCCTCCATTTTTGAGATGCCAATATCTTTCCCCTTATCATCTGTAGCATCAAGAAAGTTGGACAAACTCACATCTCCACCACCCTCGTTCATAGGACAAAGGTAACTCGTCTCCTGCAACAAGTGGTTGTCCCAATCCCTGCAAGAATACCAATAAACCAGTCTTTATACAAGCAAAGCTATGAATTTGTTTCAAAGTTCAAACCAGTCATCCAAATTGTATTTTGGCTCAGCCACTTCCATTGAAAATATCCCCAAACACAAAGAAACGGGGAGATCACTAATGGCAGAATTTAGATCTCTGTATCTCTTTATTTCAAAATGAGCACATAAGCTAATCATAAAAACAGGGTACCAACTTCAGGATGTAACAATCTTTTAGCCTTCATCAATGAGGTCCGCGTCAGATATACTTGCTAAACGAAAATTCAAAAGAACCTCAAATTTAGAAATACTTATTTCAGATTAAGTTTATACTCGAGGTTTTGACCAAGGACTCGTGTAACATAACTCACTATTATATAAGAAGCTTGTTAGACTTCCCTTTAAGTTAGCACAAAAAACTGTGACGACCACAAATGATCGCTCCCACAAACCCCACTAACAAAGAAAAATATAAAATAGTAAAATGACCTTTTTTAAACCTAAAGGCATGTTAGCTCACTTGGCATCATCAAGGAATGCAGCAGAAATAAGAGCTTTGAGTGGAAAAGCACTTCTTCGAGTATCTTTTTTTTTTTTTTGATGAAGTGATAACACGTCTTCGAATATTTGGAAAATACTGAATAATAGTGTGGCAAAAAAGCATGTTATCACAAGCTCATTTTTTTAGCTTTACGCAAGGCCTCACTTCATATGACAATTTGTCTATTATCAAATTAAAGAGCTAAATTTTACTTTGCATTTTGAAATTCCATAATATAAGTAGCTTTAGAAATAATTCTACATATTAAGTAAAGTGCTTTTAAAAAATTTCTACAGTGTTATATTCTTTCTCCTAGAACATCTATGCTAAAATGTACCTTCTCCATAACTCAGTGAACTCGAAAGTAGAAACAGGCTTGACTTTAATTACAACTGTATATAACAACCCAAAAGCGTGCATTTGAGGGACTCTTGAGTATCATCAATTATCGAGCTGGCCCTATAACAACAACTACGCCTAGTTGTTATTCAGTCTCTATTTTGGCCGATTTCACTCCAATATTCCATAATTTGACTAATTCAAACAAAAATAATAACAACTGACAACAAACGAAGGCGCAGAAGCAGGTCTTACAGCGAAAAGGAGTTAACTTTGGGCCTTTTACTACAGGAATCACGATCAGGATCCTCTTTCTGCACTGTTGAGGACGAAGAAGCCTCTTCACTCAACCCTAAATTTAAATTAACATTCAACATTCTCTCACCACTGTAATTCCCATTCCTCGCCTCCACGTCACTGAGTAACCAGTTGATATCAAAATCAATCTCCTCATTCCTCCGGACACCAACATTATCCGCGCGTGACCTCGACGCGCCGGCGCCGCCAACATCAACGCCGTCAAAAATCGCCCTCCAGTCAAATGCCGGGTTTTCATCCGGCGATTCCTCGCCGTTATTTCCCAAAATCGGGTCCCTCATATTCTTCTTGTAACCCCTGCTATTATCTTCTTCTTCTTCACCGAAGCAAAAACAACACCAAATCCTCATACACACACTCACAACACACCAAAAAACGGGAAAAAACAAATACAACTCCAAATTTATCAATTTGTGAAATTCACAAACCCTAGCTCACGATCCAACAATTTCCCCCTAAAAAAAACCTATTACACCAAGACCACTCCTTTTACACAAGAAATTACACAGATTACACAGTTGAGAAAATCCAACGGATTTTTAGTTTTTTATTCAAGAATGAAGTAGCATAATACAAAAGATACACAATATGTAGGTACAGGTAGTGAAAGAAAGAAAACAGCAGTGCGAGAAGTGTAGAGAGAGAGAAAGAAAGAGATCTGATCGGATCTTTGAAGGATGGAAGGCTGGTAAATGGTGACGCTTTTTTGGGATTGAGCTTTGAAAAGATCGGCGGAAACGGAGATTTGTGGCAAACAAAAAAATATAAAGATTTGTAACTTTACTTTTTCTCTCTTATTATTATGCACTTTATCTCTCAGAAATCAAATACTCCCTATACAAATATTATAAGGTGAATTTATATAATCCTGTCCTTTTTCTTTTCTCACTGTGATATTTATGGTGAATTTTGCTTTAACTACTTAACCGAAATGGAGAAAAACCTTCTTAAATTTAATATATATATATATATATATATATATATATATATAAAAAAGAGTTTATAGTGCAACATGTTTCTTCACTTAGGAGTAAAATGACAATTTTGTTTATTTATCAAGGAGTACGATAATTCATGTGTTTTGGATAAAGCGAAAATGAATACCTTGCTAATTTACTAACTTTATGTAGTATATTAAAAATTATAGATTGCGGAGCATTTATGCTCGCACTAGGTAATGTATTTCCTTTACTATTACACCATTTGGTTAATTTTTCAATAGAAGTTCCTAAAATGGTTGCCCTACCATTTGTGACAACAAATTGGAGGAACTATAAAAATAGTTGGCTTATCAACAAGTTTTTTCTTTGCGCCTTTCTTAGCGTGCTTTTCAGGCGCTTAGCTTCTGCTAGTGGCGGGGCGGCAAGGCCATGTTGTTCAGTTGGAAGCCTAAGCCAAGAAGGTACGAACGAAGTGACAGGCCCTTTAGAAGATAGGGGACGGCTTTCTTGTGGTAGTAATTGCGAACATCTCTCCTCTTCTCTTTACGGATCTATATGCTTCGATTGGAACTGGAAGTTCCAGAACAGGTGGCTGATATGCCACAATAATAAAACTTCATTTTTTTTTTTATTCGGATCGGATTTATGTTGGCAGTATATTTTGGCCTGTAGTTAGCTCCGCTTAAGGTAGTGAAGTGAGCCATTAGCTCAGATTCCGCATCTAAATCATTAGCTCAGCTAAGGAATCAAGCACCCAATCCGATAAGAGCATCAAATACGAATCACGTCCGAGACGGGAGAAATAGCATAGTAGTAAAGAAAGCGCATAAACATATTCCTTCGCAAATGGCGCCATAGCCAACGCTCTATCGAAAAACCATTCTTTCTTTCAGGCCGAGAAAATGTATCTAGAAGAGCTTGAGGATTTTAAGTTACCTTTAGGGCTAGTTAGGTAAAACCTTATATACGCAATTATCAGATCGATCTTTGAAGGACACGATGGGATATAGAAGTTAGGTGCGACGGTCAGCTCAGTCAGAGCGGAAGTGGTCAGGCAAGGTTATCGTCAGATAATGTAGTGCAAGCGACGGGTAGCGCTTGCCATATCCTTTGCTAAAGCATCTGTTATAATTCTGCTCCCGAAGGTGTGAGTGATCAACGGATTATCCATCTGCTCCATCAAGTGCATGTATTTATCAATAATGGGTTCATAAGTAAGGTTACCATGAATGAGTATTTTAATTACCTCTGTTGAATCTATATTTATTTTCAGCGGCATGAGGTTTTGATGCTTTGCAATTTGCAATCCATGTAGTAGGCTATCAGTTCTGCCATGTTGTTAGTGGCATGTGTGATGCTACCCATAAATCCAATTACTCAGTCCCCTTGGTAATTTCTAATGACTCCACCTGTACCAGCCTTCTCTGGTTTCTTTTAAAGCCCTATCAATGTTGAGTGTGATAACACCCATCTCTCGAGGATTCCATTTCACGTAAATGCCAGTATTATGTTGTTGAATGTCATTTTTCCCTAGGATGTGATAAGCTTCTACTGCTTTGGCAATTGTATTGCTGACAAAAGTTAGTTAGCTCGTATTTACTATTAAATAGATTATTATTCCTGGTTAGTTATAAGTGCCAAAAAAAAAGTATATTTCCCATGCAATTAGATCATTAAAAGCTTGGTTCCTAATTTTTTTCCATGTTAATTCCCATGCATCATTAGTAAACACAAGATCCTGTAAACATGTCTCATTTGTAAAATAAGTTACAATATCTTATCAGAAAATTTGTGCATTGGTGCATTCAAGAGAATGAATGGTATGGATTTCGAAGGATTACCTCAGTAAAAATATGACGGGTTAACCTATTCTATTCAAATAGTGACATGTGGGTAACCTACCATGATAGAGTAGCCGTATAGATATTTTAATCTTGTTAGGGACCTTTATTTTTCCAATTCAGGTAAATAACTTGTTAAAGAAAAAATCATTAGACCCATGAGTTATGATATCTTGAGAGTGTGAGGCGATAGCATGAGTTAGTGGAGAAAAGTCCATTGCTGGTGAGACCCAATATGAATTCGTCTTTACTGTTTGTGTAGAGTGGGGTGAGTGTTATTTATCAAACTAATGATATCTCGGGGGAGGTGGAAAGATAGAGAATTAAGGTTTCATACCTATTCCGACAAAATATTATTAACCATAATATTCTCATCAAGAAATATAAAATTGGTTGAATTATATATAGAATCTCACCTACTAAAATTGAATTTTCTGTCATATCAATTACGTTTAGACTCATATATGGCAATGCTATTTATTGAAAAGGGCTTGATTTTTCCGAACCAATATGATTTATCTTATGAACTTTTTAATGTTTTATTCACTCAATTAACACAAATATGGCAATGACTATAACTAACAATGAAATTTTTGACATATTTGTAGCGACCCGACTAGTTGTTTTGCTTTCTAGAATCACTTTCCCCTAAATAAGACTTCCCCTACTTACTTTTACTAATTTATGACTTGCTGGGATGGTTGTTTCGGGATTTGGAAGAGTTTGGGTTTAAATCGGAACACTTGGTTCCTTAAGATTGGCTTAAAAGGCCAAGTTTGACTTCGGCTAACATTTTGAGTAAACAACCTCGGAATAGGGATTTGACGGTTCCAATAGGTTTGTATGATGATTTTGGACTTGGGCGTTTGCCCGGATTGGATTTTGGATGACCCCGGGAGCGTTTCGGCGCCTAATAGTGAAAGTTGGTTCTTAAATGTTTTAGAAGTTCGTTAAATTTGCTTTAGAGCGGGTTTTGGTGACATCGAGGTCCAAACGGAATTCCGAGATCGAAAATAGTTCCATAATGTCATTAAGACTTGCACGCAAAATTCGGTGTCATTCCGATTAGTATAAGTACGTTTCGGCGCATTGGAAGTAAATTGAAGAACTTGAAGTTCATAAGTTTGATTCAGTTGGTGTTAGGGTGTGATTCTTATTTTTACTGTTGTTTCGGGCGTTTCGAGGGTTCGAGCGAGTCCATCTTATGATTCCAAACTTGTCGGTAGGTACGAGCGGGGCCCCGGGGGTCCCAAGCGTCAATCGGACGAGGCTCGAACTAAGTTGAAAATTTGAGACGGAGCTGAAGCTCTAGTTGCTATCATAACCGCACCTGCGGTTGGCCAGCTGCAGGTGCGAGCTCGCAGGTGCGGTTAGAGCATCGCAGATGCGGCCCAAGGAGAGGAGCCCAGGTTCCGCAGATGCGGCTCCTCTTTCGCAGAAGCGGAACCGCAGGAGCGGTCACCTGTCTGCAGGTGCGTCCCTAGTTGGCCAAGCCCATTTCCGCAGAAGCGGGACCTCAGAGGTGGTCAACGCACCGCAAGTGCGGAAATCGCTGAAGGTAGTGGCCTTCATTTAATACGGGAGTTAGTCATTTTTGGCTCATTTCACTCCATTATTGGGCGATTTTAGAGCTTCTTGAGAGGAGTTTTTCACCAAGCTTTTAGTGGTAAGTAATTCCTACTATATGTGAGTTAAATACTTAGATTTTAGGTAGATTAACATGTAAAGATTTGTGAAAATTATGGGATTAGAGGAAAACCTAGGGTTTGGCAAGAATGAGATTTTTACCATGAAATTGACCATGAAACTTAGTACTAATCGTATATTTATGTTCCTTAAGTCATGGGTAACAACTTCTTTTGAAAATTTCCAGAATCCAGGCACATGGGCCCGGTGATGAATTTTAGGAATCTTGCATTTAGGGTTGGGAAATTATTTTAATAGTTAGAATATGAACTCTTGAGCATATATTGATTAGTTTTTACCCCATTTGAATAGTTTTGGATCGTTCGGCCCGGGGATCGCACTTATTTTTTGCAGATGACCTTACCTTAATGGACAAGATCAATAATAAATCCATACATAATATTAAACACTTCCTTGACCTCTTTTGTTCTCTGTCAGGTCAATCCATTAATAGAGCCAAATAAAAAATTATTGTGTCCAAACATTGCCCAAAAAATATTTGCAACAACCTTTCTAATGTCCTTAATATCAACATATGTCACACCTTTTGGTAAATAACTCGGCTTTCCCATCACAAATTCTAAACCTAGAGCATCTGATTTTCAATTTGTTATTGATAACATGTTAACAAGACTGGCTACATGGAAATCAAATTGCCTTACCATTGCAGGCAGGTGTACTTTAGCTACTTCGTGCCTGAATTCACTCCCTAATCACATTATGCAATATTCCCTATTGCCCTCAAAGACTCTTAAACATATAGATAAAATTCAGCGTAACTTCTTATGTGGCACAAATGCTACCTCCAAAAAACTCCACCTTATAAAATGGGACACTATCACCAAGTAAAAAAAAAGAGGGTGGTTTAGGGATTTGTAGAGCAAAAAATAAGAATTTGATAAACTAGCCAATCTTTCTTGGAGACTCCTATCAAATGCCCACTCCCCTTGGGTTAAGATTATCCACGAGCTCCATGGTAATAGAAAGAACAGTAAAAAATTGCTCTTTTATCTAGAATAGCATTATCCAGGGACGGGAGATTTGTAGTAAAGGTATTACTTGAATCCCCCATAAGTTTTCATCTCTCAATGCCTGGGACAATTGTTGGATCCACCAAACTCCTCAGTTACGTCAATGTATCTATGGTCATCTTGCTCAGAATGAAAATTTACTAACTATTAAAGACTTATGGATTAATAACGAGTGGGACTTGTCTAAATTATCTATAGAACTCCAAGCTCTCTTATTAAACAAAATTAAAGCCACCACTCCTAACTCCTTCAATTGTGACATTCCTATATGGTCTTTTACCACAAATGGGCTTTTTACTAGTAAATCTCGCTATAACCTTTCAGACACCCATCCTAACATAACTCAAGACTTTACTTGGATTTGGGATCTAAATGTCCAAACAAAATAAAATTCGTATTATGGAAATGCTTCCACAACAAACTCCCAACTAGAACCTAGTTAAACCACATTGGAATAAACATAGATCCTAACTGCTCTTTTTGCAAGCATGATAAGGAAAGTATTACCCACATCTTTATGCATTGCTCAGTCGTCAAAGATTTCTGGCTACACTTAGGCATTAATATAAGTGACTACGACTCGGCAAGCCATTGGTTAGTAAATATTCGTGACCTAAACTGTTCTCCAATAAAGGGCCCCATAAATTGGATTGATATGTTTCCTTCTGTGATATGGTCCATCTGGATAAATAGAAACAACAACCTCTTTAATAACACTACCAACAAAGCTTCTATGCAATATGCTTACAAGTTAGCAGTAGAATACAAATTCCTTACAGAAAAGGAAACTATGCCTCAACAAAATATCCCTATTTCTGTAAATAGGATCAAACCTGTTGCTAACCATATTAAGCTTAAAATATAGATGGCTCCTTCAAAAATGAAACATCCACATGCGGCTTTGGTGGTTTATTTAGAGATAGCAATGGTATATGGGTGCTTGGGTTCCAGGGGTCTTCACATGGTCTATCTCCCTTGCATGCTGAACTTATGGCATTAAAGACAGGCCTACAACTTGCAAGGGAACAAGGTTTTACTAACATAGATGTGGAAACAGACTCTACGGACGTCATTCTATGCCTACAAAATGGTTACACACTGGTTAACAATATTATTCATGACGGTAGATTATTGATGCACCGGGTGAGAGTTCAAACAGTGGAGCACAACTTCAGAGAGGCCAACAAACCAGCACACAAGTTGGCTAAGCATGCTCTTCGTATGAACAATGGCAGGGATCTCGGAACTATGCATTATCCACCATATTTTGTATCCGCCGTCTTAGCAGCTGATTATGAAGGTTCTACCTACTTAGTAAAGAATATTAGGAAAGATGCATGCACTAAGCTTGCATCTCTTCGAAACAAAAATGTCCTTCGTGACTTTTCTATATTATGTAATAGCAAAGTAGGTAATGCCCCGTTGGAAAACTTTGACTATGTAGACTCTGCTTTATGATTTTAATATAATAGATCCCTGCTTATAAAAAAAGGATATATAAGTAAAAAGGTTGACTCTACGGCAAAATATGACTAAAAAATTAACCATATCAATAAAATTTTGAGTGCCGAGATGGAGTGAAATTTGAAGCTTCAAGTTGTGAGGTTATGATAGATTTCAGAATGCGAGAAACCAGACAATCCTTTCCACCTACGAAAAGGTGCATACTAATTTACGTGCTACTATCATGTTTGGTATTTCAACTAGAATCTCCATCTGATTATTTCTAATAAGGTCTTTGATAGAAAATAATTTTATGTCTTCTCGTTAGTATTTTATAGTTTCTCTTCAGGGTTGTATTGTTGCCGTATCAAATATTTTGTTGTAAAGAATTATTTATTATCACGAACACCTTAGATGTAACATCAAATTTATGTTTTATTTTTCCAAGTGCTCTTTGAGGATTTCATTTGAGAAGTTGGAATTATATTAGAAGAGAGGCGGAAGTAGATATGACGCATATAATAATATGCTACGCCTCTTTTTATTTTAATTTTATGAATCCTGTAATTTCTAATCCTTTTTAATCTAGCCATAATTTTTTAAAGATATATTTGACCTACTACTCCCTTTATATTTGTTGTTACTTTTAAATCGTTATTTTGAATCTTCCTTTAATCTAAATATAATATAACCGATATATACTATATTTATATGTTCTTTTGCTCTTATAGTAAATTTATGCTATGATTTTTTATCTTTATTATATTAAAAGTTGAGTAGTATGCATTGTGACTAAGCCAAGTGACAAGCTAAAATGAAGTCACTTGGTAATTTTAGGACAACATTGATAATTTGAAATTATAAATAGAACATAATTAATGGAAGTAGTAGATGAATGAAAATTATTTGTTTTTAATTATGATAGGAAATATATTTGATGTCTGCTGACTAATCAAAATCTATATTATATTATTAAATATAGATCTTAATTTGGAAAATAAATAACATAGAGTAGTATAATTTAATTAACCTTTTTTGTATAAATCAGTTATGGTGGGAACGTCTGTTGTATAGTTCAATTATGGTAAGTACTCCTTTTATTTGGAAAATAAATAATATAAAATAGTATAATTTAATTAACCTTTTTTTGTATAATTCAATTATGGTAGGTTCCTCTCTTCTTCTTCTTCTTTTTTTTTTTTTGGATAAAGGATCAATCTAAATATACGTTTTGTATCTTACACATTCCTTTTAAGTTGAAATAATAATTATTTATTCAGTACAAGCTTTGCATCTAACCTTATTAGTGTACAGTATACATTACTGTAGATATCTATAATTAAACTTTTGTGTATAATTCAGTTATGGTAGGTATCTTTTTTTTTTAAGAAAGAATCAATTAATTTTTTGCTTTGTAATCGATTTATATGTCCCCTATAATAGCACTTCCCTATAACAACTAAAAAATATCGGAACAAATGAGGCTATTATAGAGAGGTTTGACTATATGTCCAAACAACAAAAACATGTGAAAAGTTTTGAATGCGTGAAAAAAGTTCTCATTATGAATGATAATGTAAATCTAAATGATGATATAAAATAATATCATCATTAGAAAACCCTAGAGGCGATTCTCCCAAGAGCTCTTCTTCCCCAATTCATTTGTAACCTATTTTCTTTCAATCTTCTATTACATTTTGTAAGATTTCAACCTAAAATCTAGGATTTTCATGGCGGAAATTGGGGTTTGGATAGAATTAGGAATTTTTGTAACATTGGAATTTAGACCTCAAATTGAGGTTGGATTTCAAAACAAATTACATAACCAGGCTTGGGGATGAATGTGTAATCGGGTTTTGGTCCAAATTTTGGGTTTGGACCAAGCGTGCCCGGGATTTGACTTTTTCAATAATGACCTAAATTGAACTTTTTTCATTCGTAGTTAGTTCCTAAGGCCTATTTTGAATCGTTTGGTTGATATTCGTTCGGAGGCTTGTTTGAGAGGCAAAGTTGTGGTTGAGCTTTGAGTTGATCTTTGGAGCGAGGTAAGTTTCACGACCCTAAAACCGACCCGGTCGTGATGGCGCCTATCGTGAAACTAGGCCAGTCGACACAACTCCCGAATTAACCATTATTCAATAAAAGTCATCTTTATACCATTTATTAATCAACAATCTCATGATGTAAGTCAAAATGAATAGTGCGGAATAAATATACAAGCCCGACATCGGGGTGTCACAAGTCACGAGCATCTACTAAGGTCTGAACACAACTAAGAATCTAAAATATACTAAATACAGTCTAAGGAAGACAAAAGGGAGAAAAGCAGTGCTGCGAACGTCGGGCAGCTACCTTGCTAACTCCTATGACTCTGCCACTGAGCAATCAATACCCACTACCGGGTTCAGAAATACCCGTATCTGCACACAAGGTACAGGAAGTAATGTGAGTACGCCAACTCAGTAAGTAATAAAAGTAAATGAAAGCTGAGCAGTAAGAAAATACGTAAGTCACGTCATAACGCTACAGCAAATACAGTACATTTAAAAAAACAGTACAGAAATCATTTACTTCGTAAATCAAGCTCAGTTTCAGTAAAAATTCTTTTTTAAAACAACTTTCAATAGTTTTAAATGAGTGATAAAACAATAAGTAAAAATGATAGAAACATAAACAGCCCATCGGGTAAAACATATACCATAAACCGCTCCTCGGGCATAATATCCATAGAACCAGCCCCTCGGGCTATCTCACAATCACTCGTAATCAGCCCCTCGGGCATAACATGAATCGAGAATCGCTCCTTGGGCAACATGGATCAAGAACAGCCCCTCGGGCTTCAATATGGAATAACAACAGCCCCTCGGGCTACAACACATCACACACACTGGGTACCCGCGCTCACTGGGGGTGTACAGACTCCGGGAGGGGCCCCTTACGGCCCAAGCACAATATCAAGCCATCTCATGGCATAATCAAACAGGCTCTCGACCTCATATCAATCACAAGCCACCTCGTGGCATAATAAATCTGGCCCTCGGCCTCTCATATATCACAATCGGTACCACATACTGCGGCACGCAGCCCGATCCCATAGTATCCTCACAACATAGGCCCTCGGTCTCATTCAGTCAGATCTCACTCAAGCCCCTCGGGCTGACAGTAAAACAAGTACTCGGCTCAAAATCATTTATGAAATCAAAAGGAGTGAATAAAACCGAGTTATGAAAAACAGTAAGAAAATAGCATGACTGAGTGCAAACATTAACCAAAACAATGAGGTAAAACAGTAGTAAAAGCCCCTAAGGGTCCAAACACGGCACAAGGCCCAAACACGGCATTTAGCCCCAAACACAATAATATTTTCCAAAGTATAACAATATCGAATAGGTTTCAAGTAAAATACGCGACTTAGTAGTCGTACGGGATGGACCAAGTCACAATCCCCAACGGTGCTCGACCCCACGCTCGTCATCTAGCGTGTGCGTCACCTCAAAGTAGCACAACAATGTGAAATCCGGGGTTTCATACCCTCAGAACAGTATTTACAATCATTACTTACCTCTATACGGTCCAAACTCTAGCCCGCAATGCCTTAGCCTCTCGAATCGGTCTCCGAATGCTCCAAATCTAGCCAAAAGCAGATTCACACCATCAAATATGCTAAGGGAACAAAGCTCACTCGAAAATATCCAATTTACACCAAAATCCCGAAATTGGCCAAACCCGGCCCCGGGTCCACGTCTCGGAATCTGATAAAAATTACACCAATAGAATCCTTACACTCTCACGATTTCGTACATACCAAGAACATCAAAATCTGACGTCAAATGCCTATTCAAATCCCTAAAAGAATTTTCAAACTTTTCTTCCATTTTTTCCCAATTTCCACTCTAATTTCTCAATTTAAATGATAATAATCAAGAAAAAATCATGGTACTTAACCAAATTGGAGTGAACAACACTTACCCCAATCAATCCTCTGAAAATCCCTTCAAAAATCGCCTCAATCCGAGCTCCATATCTCCAAAAATGCAAAAGTGGCCGAAACCCTCGAAATGGAGTACTTTATAATCTGTCGAGGCATTTACTCTATGCTATCACGGACAAACTAATACGATAGCGAAGCACAAAATTTTCCAGCCCTTCTTTTACCATATGCGATCGCGTCCATTCCTCCGCGATCGTGTAGACCAAAATTTTCCAACAACCTTCTCCAACTCTTCCGGACAGCCTCTAGTATAATGGTCATAACTTTTTGTACAAAATTCCAAATTACAATTGTTTAATTTTCTGAAAACTAGACATCAAGGGCTACAACTTCCGTTTTTGGATCATGTTCAAATTCCTCATAGATTGTGAGATATAAACTTCCAAAGTCGGGTCAGTGCAGCAGAAATTTTACTCTACGCGATCGCGGGAAGACTTACGCAATCGCATAGAACAGCTCCATTTTTCCAAATTTTCTCTATGCTAACGCGGCCAGATCAATGCTAACGCACTGTACACCCCTGAAGCCAAAAACCAGCAACTAGAAATGGCCTAGAAATGGTCCCAAACTCACCCGAGGCCCTCGGGACCTCAACCAAACATGCCAGCACATCCCATAACATCATTCTAACTTGTTCCAACCTTTGGAGCGCTCAAAACAACATCAAAGCATCGAATCACCCTCGGATTCAAGCCTAAGAATTCCAAAACTTTCAAATTCCGAGTTCGATCAAAAAGTCTATCAAACCTCGTCCGAATGACCTGAAATTTGCACACACGTCACAAATGACACAATGGACCTACTCCAACTTCCGGAATTCCATTCCGACCCCTATATCAAAATCTCACCTATCAACCGAAAATCGGCAAAATTCCAATTTCGCCAATTCAAGCCTAAATCTACTCCGGACCTCCAAAATACATTCCGATCATGCTCTTAAGTCCCAATTCACCTAACGCAGCTAACCAAATCATAAAAAATCCAATCCGAGGTCATATACTAACAAGTCAAAACTTGGTCAACCTTTCATATTTTAAGCTTCAGACTGATAACTGTTCTTCCAAATTTATTCCGATTACTCTGAAAACCAAAAATCGACGATTTACGTAAGTCATAATACATCACACGGGGCTAGTCATGCTCGAGAACTGGCGAGCGAAATGCAAAAGCTCAAAACGACCGGTCGGGTCATTACATCCTCCCCCACTTAAACATACGTTCGTCCTCGATCGTGCCTAGAGTTGTTCCAAAAACCATCAAATCGCTGTGTAACCCTTCCATGCACATACCCGGGGGTTATCCCACGTCACCCTATCTCATATAGGTCCGATAACACAATGTAATTGAATCCAACCTAGCCCATAAACCTTAGAACCATATTTCCACTTCTGAAATCATCTATAAGATCAGAATCTCACATCTATACTTTGAACAAGCTGTAACAATCTATACCTACAGCCTCAGATGCAATTACATGATATACCACATAGCTCAAACTCTCGTAGTGATAACTTCTAATCACAACAGTTGCTTAGAACAACCGAATATCGATAATAAACCTCTTATCAAATAAAGCCTCATTCCAACACTTTCGTATACTGGCAATGATAAATGAAACACATAGAAAGTCATAACCATTCCTCAGATCAACCATTCGTGAAGCCACTTCTCCTTTGGCAAGGACCATAGCAAATTTCTAAGCCGAACATCGATATTATCCTTCCGACATGCTGAAATCGAATCCGTTTGTATTCATTCTAGATCCCAACGATCTCATCTAATCCAACACAACTACTCTGGTGACATGACAAAATCAATACCACCAAAAGCCACAACTCGTGCAATCCGTACACCAATAACCAATAGTCCGAACGTACTCAAATCATGAAAAATGACTCAAATGAGAGAGCTGTACCGCAAGCTCACCAGTACCACCTCAACACAATGCTGAGAACCCATCACACGTCGTAGAACCAGAACACATGAATCTAACTCGAAGTATCATACCTCCACATAACTTCACTCCAATGCACGGCCTCATCCAAACACTGGTCCACATGAAACACCTCAAGTCACTATGCTCAAATCGACAACCACGCGCAATTTGATGTCTAGAACCAAAAGGAAATCATCATAACAACGGAGAAGCAATTGACATAACATCACACAAACCCGAAAGGACACAACCGATACGCCATCCGCCGAGCAATACCCTATACTCTTCCCACTCGAATTCCACTGAGAGACCCCAATAAAACCGCACTACATGTGCCTATAACCAACAAATCCTAACGCCTCGCAACACGGAAAGGTAACTCATAGATCTCCCCAGATCACTAATAAGCTCAATAACAATCGAATCAACACATCCCTAATACTCGATCATCCAATGAGGGGTACTTCTAAAATTCTTCTGTGCCACCGAGCAAACCTTGAATATCAACAGTCGATCAGACAAGATAGTGCCGCAATACCAATGAAGTATCCATAACTCAAACACATCGCCCTTTCTGAAATGTATACCCTCATCAAGCCACACCAATCAGTGATCTCATTTATCTAGTCATCTGAAGCTGTCCATGCTGCCCAAGAATTTATGACCTTCCTTTCAAAACTGAACCGTAACCTTACCATGCAAATCTCAACCCCACACAACATACCGCATATACCATACAATCCTATGATAAATATGAGAACTTCATCTTCCACTCCGAGCTACAAGCAACTACGTACTCAACCAGCCAATAACTTTTTCATTTGATCCCATCTAGGAGAAAATCACTATACAGCCCATGCTCCTCATGCCAGTAGAAAATATACATCTCTAACCGTGGTAGAAATTATCAAGAATTCTACGAATTCCCTTTGCACAAAACCGAACCATCAGGACTGACTCCTTCTAACTTAACCAAGCTACACAAGCCATCAAAACCTAAGAGCATTGCCACGAAACACCTGTGGAAACCCACCACTTCATAAGCACCCAAGAACCGATCATATCCATTACCATGCCGATCCAGCCTACTACCAAGTTGTCCTAATCCTCTGAGTTCCTTCCAAATTACCTTCAAATTTATATGTTTCCTTACTAGTACATCACTATCCTTAACTAAAACTTGCCCCACAAACTTTAACGTAAAACCACACCACCTAAGGCTCATAAGCCGCTGAATTCTCTCTTAAATATTCCCAAAAGTACCACATTTAAAATACTTACCCCGAA
Organism: Nicotiana attenuata; assembly: GCF_001879085.1. NCBI lineage: Eukaryota > Viridiplantae > Streptophyta > Magnoliopsida > Solanales > Solanaceae > Nicotiana > Nicotiana attenuata. The sequence goes on from NW_017670270.1 coordinate 1,307,426, forward strand.
AGGACTTCCTGCGAATCCAAGGCCATTACCTTTACCTTCCTGATACTGCTATATAGAACCCAATAATGATATAGAAATACTACTAGTCTTGACACCTTCCAGTGCAGCCTTAGTTTCTAGCAACACATACAACTTGGAAATATCCAATTATTACATGTAAAATCTTGAACCCATTAGAACCATTCTCGAGAGTCATCCACTTTGACCGATCAAATGGACCAGACGATCTGTGCTCCATTAGCACTCCAACACCGCAAAATGTAACCTCACCTTAATGCAACCAAGCAACTTCATGATCTATGCACTGCACATCCTTTACTAATAACAAATCAAGTCATTCCAAGGTTCTCATACACCCATAATGCATAGCATAACCTTTATTGAAATATCCTTTACTCGAGCCATCCTCGGTCTCAACCTCCGTAAGCCATAACCGATTCACCAGTACGCCTCCAGCTGGAACCAACATAGCACATAACCGTGCAATCAACTAGTTAATAGCAGACTCCTCCACTTGGCTCAAAGCCATAGATCAAAACACACAATAACTCCTAATGCATATACTCTATTACTGCCATAACACCATAGTAAGATTGAACTAAATTCTTCATGAGCTCGTGCAACACAGACCATCTAGTACCTTAAATCTTCTGCAAATCTCGCATTCACCCTCGTAACAGTCAATCCCACTCTCTTGAGCGATCAAAATTCAAATTGTAACACATATATTTCCCTGGTAATAGAGATCCTGCTACAAAACAACATAGGGATCACACAATTTCAGTACACTCCGCAGGAGATAACCCACCTGCTTCGCCTCAAACTAACATCTCTTTATACCCTTCCACCGTCCTAAACATCATACAATCACTTAATCTTCCTAAGTCTGAAGTCATATCACGACATGAAATCTACTTTATTTCCCAACTAGAAAACATGGAAAGATCCTTCAACACGCCCATAACTTGGGGCTACATATCAAATCAAGATGGAATTCAAGCACCAAATAGTTCTTTCTACCCTCAAGAAGACCCTTCTCGTCTCATTCAAATCATTTGAACACATCTTGCATTCACATCATACTCATCACACAGTCATCCAACCATCACTTCCACTAATAGGGACACTACCGACATATAAATTCAAAAAGCACATGCTCACACAATTAGCACCTCTGTGCTCAAGCCACAAGAAAAAAATCCGGCCTCAAGTCCTCCAGACTAGCCCAACATCATTGCACAGAAATCATATCTCGCCCCTCGATCAGGGGATCACAAGCCGTCAATGCACAGCTGATACCGAGTGCTCATGTGCGCATACGAACGCGTGGAAGGAATTCAAAGGGTTACATTTCAAGCTGAATCAAGGACGCACGATAAGAATTCAAGAATGTGAAGTTTTTCCTAAAGGTTCTGCAGCCTCCCGAGGATAAGCACAGAAGTCTCCGTATTGATCCGCGAAACTCTACTAAACCTGCTCATGACTCGCGAGACCGATGTAACCTAGGCTCTGATACCAACTTGTCACGACCCTAAAACCGACCCGATCGTGATGGCGCCTATCGTGAAACTAGGTCAGCCGACACAACTCCCGAATTAACCATTATTCAATAAAAGTCATCTATATACCATTTATTAATCAACAAAATACCATTTATTAATCAACAATCTCATGATGTAAGTCTAAATGAATAGTGCGGAATAAATACACAAGCCCGACATCGGGGTGCCACAAGTCACGAGCATCTATGAAGGTCTGAACACAACTAAGAGTCTAAATGAATCTAAAATGTACTAAATACAGTCTAAGGAAGACAAGAGGGAGAAAAGCAATGCTGTGAACGTCGGGCAACTACCTTGCTAACTCCAATGACTCTGGCACTGAGCAATCAACACCGACTTCCAGGTTCAGAAATACCTGAATCTGCACACAAGGTGCATGGAGTAATGTGAGTACGCCAACTCAGTAAGTAATGCTGAGCAGTAAGAAAACACGTAAGCCACATCATAACGCTACAACAAATACAATACATTTCAAGAAAAATAGTACAGAAATCATTTACTTCATAAATCAAGCTCAGTTTCAGTAAAAATTCCTTTTTAAAACAACTTTCAATAGTTTCAAACGAGTGATAAAACAATGAGTAAAAATGATAGAAACGTAAACAGCCCCTCGGGCAAAACATGTACCATAAATCGCCTCTCGGGCATAATATCCACAGAACCAGCTCCTCGGGCTATCTCACAGTCACTCGTAATCAGCTCCTCGGGCATAACATGAATCAAGAACCGCCCCTTGGGAAACATGGATCAAGAACAGCCCCTCGGGCTTCAATATGAAACAACAATAGCCCCTCAGGCTACAACACATCGCACACACTGGGTACCCGCGCTCACTGGGGGTGTACAGACTCCGGGAGGGGCCCCTTACGGCCCAAGCTCTATATCAAGCCATCTCGTAGCATAATCATATAGGCTCTCGGCCTCATATCAATCAAAAGTCACCTCGTGGCATAATAAATCTGGCCCTCGGCCTCTCATATATCACAATCGGTACCACATGCAACGGCGCGCAGCCCGAATCCTTAGTATCCTCACAACACAGGCCCTCGCTCTCACTCAGTCAGATCTCACTCAAGCCCCTCGGGCTGACAATAAAACAAGTACTCGGTTCAAAATCATTTATGAAATCAAAAGGAGTGAATAAAATCGAGTTATGAAAAACAGTAAGAAAATAGCATGAATGAGTGCAAACATTAACCAAAACAGTGAGGTAAAATAGTAGTAAAATCCCCTAAGGGTCCAAACAATCGGCACAAGGCCCAGACACAACATTTAGCCCCAAACACAATAATATTTTCCAAAGTATAACAATATCGAATAGTTTTCAAGTAAAATACGCGACTTAGTAGTCGTACGGGATGGACCAAGTCACAATCCCCAACGGTGCTCGACCCTACGCTCGTCATCTAGCGTGTGCATCACCTCAAAGTAGCACAACGATGTCAAATCCGGGGTTTCATACCCTCAGAACAGTATTTACAATCATTATTTACCTCTATCCGGTCCAAACTCTAGCCCGCGATGCCTTAACCTCTCGAATCGGCCTCCAAATGCTCCAAATCTAGCCAAAGCAGATTCACACCATCAAAATATGCTAGGGGAACAAAGCCCACTCGAAAATATCCAATTTACACCAAAAATCCCGAAATTGGCCAAACCCGGCCCCCGAGCTCACGTCTCGGAATCCGATAAAAATCAAACCAATAGAATCCTTACACTCTCACGAGTTTGTACATACCAAGAACATCAAAATCCGACATCAAATGCCTATTCAAATCCCCAAAAGAATTTTCAAACTTTTCTTCCATTTTCCCCCAATTTCCACTGTAATTTCTCAATTTAAATGATAATAATCAAGACATAATCATGGTATTTAACTAAATTTGAGTGAACCCTAATCAATTCTCTGAAAATCCCTTCAAAAATTGCCTCAATCCGAGCTCCATAGCTCCAAAAAAGCAAAAATGGCTGAAACCCTCGAAATAGAGTACTTTATAGTCTGCCCAGGCATTTATTCTATGCTATCGCGGACAAACTAATGCGATAGCGAAGCAAAAAATTTTCTAGCCCTTCTTTTACCCTGTGCGATCGCGGCCATTCCTCTGCGATCGCGTAGACCAAATTTTTCCAACAGCCTTCTACAACTCTTCCGTACAACCTCTAGTATAATGGTCATAACTTTATGTACAAATCTCCAAATTATAATTGGTTTAACTTTCTGAAAACTAGACATCAAGGGCTACAACTTTCATTTTTGGATCATCTTCAAATTACTTATAGATTGTAAGATATAAGCTTCCAAAGTCAGGTCAGTGCATCAGAAATTTTACTCTATGCGATCGCGGGAAGACTTACGCAATCGCATAGAACAGCTCCATTTTCCCAAATTTTCTCTATGCTAATGCGGCCAGATCTATGCTAACGCACTGTACGCCCCTGAGGCCAAAAACCAGCAACTAGAAATGGCCTAAAAATGGTCCGAAACCACCCAAAACTCACTCGAGGCCCTCGGGACCTCAACCAAACATGCCAACACATCCATAACATCATTCAAACTTGTTCCAACCTTCCGAACGCTCAAAACAACATCAAAACATCGAATCACCCTCGGATTCAAGCCTAAGAATTCCAAAACTTCCGAATTCCGAATTCGATAAAAAAGTCTATCAAACCTCGTCCGAATGACCTTAAATTTTGCACACACGTCAAAAATGACACAACGGACCTACTCCAACTTCCGGAATTCCATTCCGACCCCTATAGCAAAATCTCACCTATCAACCGGAAATCGTCAAAATTCTAATTCCATCAATTCAAGCCTAAATCTACTCTGGACCTCCAAAACACATTCCGATCACGCTCCTAAGTCCCAAATCCCCTATCGGAGCAAACCAAATCATAAAAATTCCAATCCGAGGTCATATACTAATAAGTCAAAACTTGGTCAACCTTTCATATTTTAAGCTTCAAACTGATAACTGTTCTTCCAAATTTATTTCGATTATTCTGAAAACCAAAACCGACGATTTACATAAGTCATAATACATCACACGGGGCTAGTCATGCTCGAGAACTGGCGAGCGAAATGCAAAAGCTCAAAACGACCGTTCGGGTTGTTATAGTAAGTGTCGTGGTTAACCTTGACTTGAGGGATTAGGACTTGTTTGCCTATTTGCTACTTTTTTAGATGTTGGGTACAACGTATATGTGAGGTGACGAGTACTTATGCGTTGTTGTTGAGTCAAAGCATGCGGGTGGGACTTGTTTCTTGTAATTTATTGCTTTCCTTGATCATGATATCCATGCTTCGACTAGTTATTCACTAAATTGATCATTCTTTCCGCATTTATGGACTGTCTATGATAATTGAGTATTGTTTCTGAAATTGAGGTTGGTTTTGTGGAACAATTGTTGACCTAAAGCTTGTCCTTGTTTATTTCATCTCCCTATTATTATATGTTCATTGTTATATGGTAAGGGAGAGTGTTAATGCACGAAGGGTGATGTCGTGCCATGTTTGAGAGTTAATGCATGAAGCGTGATGACGTGCCATATTTGAGAGTTAATGCACGAAGGGTGATGTCGTGCCATATTTTAGAGTTAATGCACGAAGGATGATGTCGTGCCATATTTTAGAGTTAATGCACGAAGGGTGATGCCGTGTCGTATCTATTGGTTTATGATGTAAAAGAGAGTAAAAGCACGAAGGGTGATACCGTGCAGTTTTATTAATTGTGTTTATTCGTTTTATTGGTTAAAGGCATATTGACTGTTTTTTTTTTGTTATCATTCCCTGTTGTAGTTCTCGTATCTTGTAGCCCCATTCGCATGTCCCCTCCCAATAGTACATGTTTAGCCTTTATTTGTTGTTACCTTGTACATACATCTATCTGCACATTTTATTTGCGTGGGTGTCTTTTCATAGCCTCTTCACTACCTCGTCGAGGTTAGGTTCGACACTTACGGAGTACATTGGGTTGGTTATGCTTATACTACACTCTGCACTTCTCGTGCAGATTTTGGTACTGGTCCCAGCTGCCCGTGAGGCGTTTTAGCTTGGAACTGCTTTTGGAAACTCAAGGTAGATCTGCTGGCGTCCGTAGACCTTGACGTCCCCTTCCACTTTCCCCTTATTTACTGTTCTTATCATTCGAGACAGTTGAACTTTTTTCAAACTATGTATGTTGAAACTCTAGAAGCTCGTGAATTGTGACTCTAGATCCAGATTGTACTTAGATATTATTGGTTTTTATGTCGTTCCGCATTCAGTTTTAGTTTCATTTCGGCTTAATTGATTTTGTTTATTGAAATTGATTGAAATTGGCTTAAAGATCCTCTAACGTTAGCTTGCCTAGCAACTGATGTTTGATTGTTTCAAGGTTATTATTTTAAATTTGTGCTTCTATTCATTTATGTGACATTGGATTTTACAATACTTACTTGGCATCTAACTTCAAATGATGCGTATATGTATACTTCTTATAGATATACATTATTTTGAAAATTTTATTTTGGGAAGAAAATTTGATATCACTAAGTCTAACTGGATTCTATCTATATAGATTTTTTCAAGTTTTTTTTGATATAACTATATCTAATGGTGTCACGACTCGGGGACTGTGATGGCACCTAACATTTCACTTGCTAGGCTAGCCAACGTTAGAGAACCGTTAAGCCAACATTTGTTCTAAATCAATAAATAAAGTTAATTAAGCCAAAATGAAATAAAACTGAGTGCAGAATAAAATAAATGCGGATAATATCTACTACAATACGGATCTAGAGTCACAACTCACGAGTTTCTGGAATTTTCTACAATTAGATGTCTGACAGAAATACAACTATTTTGAACGAAAAGAAACAGTAAAATAGGGGAAATAGAAGGGAACTTCAAGGTTTGCGGCACCAGCAGTCTACCTCTAGTCTCCAATGAGCAAGTCCGAGCTGCTACACCTCACGAACAGTTGGGCCAGTACCAAAGCCTGCACAAGAAGTGCAGAGTCTAGTATGAGTACGATCGATTGCATGTACTCCGTAAGTGTCGAGCCTAACCTCGACGAAGTAGTAAAGAGGCTATGACAGGACAACCACGTAATAAACCTGTGCAGATAACAATATACGTACAAGATAATAACAAATAAAAGCTAAACATGTACTATTAAGAGGGGGACATGCTAAAGGGGATATGGGATACGAGAAATAAAACAGAAATGATAACCAGAACAGTAAATATGCCTTTCACTAATAAAAACAATTAATCACAACGAAGAAAATTGCACGGTGTCACCCTTCGTGCTTTTACTCTCAACCTCACAATGAAACAATGATACTGCATGGCATTACCTTTCGTGCTTTTACTCTCACTCTCAGTATAAATCAATAGATATGGCACGACATCACCCTTCGTGCATTAACTCTCATAACATGGTACGACATCACCCTTCGTGCATTAACACTCACAATATGGCGCGGCATCACCCTTCGTGCATAACACTCTCCCTTACCATATAACAATGAACAAGTAACAACATGGAGATAGAATAACAAGAACAAGCCTTACTTCAACAATGGTTCCACAATACCAATTTCAACTTTAGAAACAATACTCAATTTTAAAATAATCCCATAAACACGGTAAGAATGATCAATTTAACAAGAAACTAGTATAAGCATGGATAACATGATCAAAGTAAGCAATAATTGGAACGAACAAGTCCCACCCGCATGCTTTAACCCGAAAATAACATATAAGTACTCGTTACCTCACATATACGTTGTACCCAACATCTAAACATGCAGCAAATAGACAAACAAGTCCTTATCCCTCAAGTCAAGGTTAACCACGACACTTACCTTGCTCCAAGGATCAATTCAAAGCTCAACCACAGATTTGCCTTTCAAACAAGTCTTTGAACCAATAGAATCTAGCAAATTACCAAACGATTCAAATTAAGCCTTAGGAACTACTCACAATTGCAAAGGATTCAATTTAGATTATTATTAAAAAAGTCAACAAAAATCAACTCCCAGTCCCGCTTGGTCCAAACCCGAAATTAGGATCAAAACCCGATTACCCATTCACCCCCGAGCCCGGTTATATAATTTATTTTGGAATCCGACCTCAATTTGAGGTCTATATCCTAATTTTACAAAAATACCTAATTTTACCAAAACCCCCAATTTCCACCATGAAAACGCTAGATTTTTGGTTGAAAACTTGTGAAATGTAATGAAAGATTGAAAGAAAATATGTTAGAATCACTTACCAGTGATTTGGGGAAGAAGCGTGCTTGGGAAAATTGCCTCTAGGGTTTTCTTGTTTTGAAAATTTGAAGAATGAACAAAAATCCCGTTTCTCAGCTATTTGATTAGTCGCAAATGTCGCATTTGCGACCTGGTGTTCGCAAATGCGATCGCAAATGCGAAGTTCTCTCATTTCTGCTGTCATCGCATTTGCGATGTTTTGTACCCCCTGCCCCACTTTGCAAATGTGAAGCCTTGTTCGCAAATGCGATCTTGAGGTGCCCCAGCTACTCTTCGCAAATGCGAGGAGTTTCTCGCAAATGCGAACCTATCAGAGGTCGCAAATGCGAAGCCTAACCTCGCAATTGCGAGGTCTGAGGCCTGCACCAGAACTGAAGCATACCACTAATGTTTCTAAGTCCAAATTCACTGCGTAGCCTGTCCGAAACTCACCCGATCCCTCGGGACCCTAAACCAATTATGCACACAAGTCTAAAAATATTAGACGAACTTGCTCGTGCGATCAAATCGCCAAAATAACATCTAGAACTACAAATTGGACACCAAATCAAATGAAATTTTTATGAAAACTAATGAACTTTTATTTTCACAACCGGACGTCCGAATCACGTCAAACCAACTCTGCTTCTAACCAAATTTGACATACAAGTCATAAATATGGCAATGGATCTATACCGGGTTCCGGAACCAAAATACAAATTCGATATCAATAAAGTCAAACATTGGTCAAACTTTCAAAGTCATTAAGTTTTTACACTTTCGAATTTCAACAAAGTGTGATAACTCGGGCTAAGGACTTCTGAATTCGATTTCGGGCACACGCCCAAGTCCCAAATCACGATATGACCCACTAGGACCATCAAAATACTAATCCAGGTTCGTTTGCTCAAAACATCGACCAAAGTCAACTCAAATGGCATTTTAAGGCAAAATTTCATATTTGATCAACTTTCAATATAAGAAGCCTTCCGAAAAAACACCCGGACTGCGCACGCAAGTCGAGGAAGGCCTAAAGAAGCTATCGGAGGCTTGGAAACTCAGATTTAAGGTTTAAAACTCTAGATGACCTATCGGGTCATCGCATTCTCCACCTCTAAAATAACTATTCATCCTCTAACGGATATAGAAAAGTACATGGGCTGGTGAAAAGGTATGGATATCTACTCTGCATGTCCAACTCGGACTACCTGCCTCTGTCACGCTCCGAACCATGGTCTGGGCATAACACGACACTCGGTGCCTGACTGCATGTGACCGAGCGAACCAACTGCATGGCTGGATCAACATGTGGTATAGCTTTGAGCTAGAGATAAATATAAAACATGATAATCTACTAAAGAGTCTGACTGAAATATCATAGATGCGGAAAATGCTGAAAGGTCTGCAAGTATAAACAAGTAGCCGACAAGGCTAACACATGAAGGCCTACTAATATCTGACTGACCGGGTTATAGTCTACGAAGCCTCTAAAGAATACTGAAAATGCCAACTGTTTACCGGGACAAGGTTCTCGGTATACCTTATTAACTGAAATACTATAATGACTAAAACAAAAGAGAGATAAGGCCCCGAAAGACTAGGGCTCACCAACAGCTGATACGAGATGTCCTAGCGAGCAGGATCGCCAACCTGAAAATCGTTACCTGCATCACGAGATGCAGGCCCCGGGCCAAAGGGACATCAGTACATTTGAATTGTGCTGGTATGTAAAATAGCTGAACAAAAGAACTGTAAATACAGAAACTAAAACTGAACTGCTAGCTGATAAACTGATAACTGAACAAGGAAGTAAGGATGTGAATACTCCCTCTCCGGAATGATGCACAACCTGTTTAACTGGATATTAAACTGCGGCCTCAGGCCTTATATATATGTGTGGACAACTGCGGCCTCGGGCCCAAGTATACGTATACAAAACTGCGGCCTCAGGCCCAAACACAGGTTTTCAACATTCAAGAATATAAAATCAGGAACTGAGAATCATATTACAATACATGATACTGAAATAATGAGCCATACCAAGTTACATGATACTGGAATAGTGAATAGGATTAGACTGAGGTGGGTATTCACAATAAGTTGATTTGTCATAACTGAAACTCATAGAATATCGAAGGATTATGAGACTATGCCTCTAGAGAATCGAAGTTCTACTACAATTCAGGGAATTAAGGCATAGTTACTTTCTGAGGAAACTGGTAATGTTCATATGAATGGGACGTAGGGAGAATCATAGACATTCCCAAACGTAAAGAGTTAGCCTTACATACCTCAATTTCACTCCTTAGTAATACTACAATGATCCACAATACTAGGAACCTTCAATCTACAATAGCAACATCCAATGGAACCCAATATTAGTAACAATTCCATAACTTAAGCCATTTACATATTATCAAACACCTTGTAGGCATAAATCTTTACATCTCATCGCCATATAATTAGTTCATCTAACTACCACCATTCATCAACAATTTATTCCACCATCATGATTAACCAATTTATAACTTCCAACATCACATGTATGACAATCCATCTACACCCAACCAATAAAATTCCATCAAATAATCACCTTCCAATCTCTACAATAATTATATATTTATATTAGGAACTTATGGCTTCTAATCACCACACCAAGAGTCCCAATACTTAATTCACACTCCTATACCCATAATAAATTCATACATGTAAGTCTAAGGGTGTAAGATTACTTTTTGGAAGAAATCTTGCAAAACCCTCCTTTGAGTTCCTGAAGAAATTTCTTGAAGATTTATGTATTTTATGAGTTGATATCATCAATACTAGTGCAAGAATGATGGAATTTCACACCAAGTTAATGGAGATTGCTTACCTTGAAGATGGGAGGGGTTGGAGGTCTTGAGAGGGTGGAAGAAGACCCCAAAATTCGTCCAAAAGAAATAGGGAAAAATGAACCCTGAAATTGGCTTAAAAGAGCTGGGACTGGGGCGCGTCTACTCTAGCGAAGTGTCCTCGCTTCGCTGTCCATTGCATTCAAGGGAAGACAAAATCCGCGTCTACTTTGGCGAAGCGAGCTCGCTTCGCTGTCCGCCAAAATAACTGGGTGGTATGTCTTTAGTAATTTGGTCATAACTTCTTGTAGGAATGTCCAAATGACGAACGGTTTGAAGCGTTACAAACTAGACTCAAAGATAGTTCATTTCATAGGTTGTGAATCACATAATACCTTATATAGATATAGATATGCTCGTGCAAAGTTTGGTCTTGTGCGTACTCATATGGAATTTTTAGTCTATCATGTAATTTCCAACTTGGCTTAGACTTAGGCCTCTCCTTGGACCCCAAATCACTTATGATATGCCTCGTACACTTATTATCATAATCAATTGATAACCATCACATGCATACTCATTTAATGCATCCACAACTGATTCGAATATATGGGGTGTTACAGCCTCGGCGAGCTGACCTCTCCACTGCACTCTAACTAAAGGGTAACTCTTCGACCTTAACTAACGAACCTGCCGGGCTAGAATAGCCTCCGGCTCCTCCTCATAAGTCAAATCCTTGTCCAACTGGATAGAGCTAAAATCTAACACGTGGGACAGATCACCGTGATACTTCCGAAATATGGACACATGGAAAATTGGATGAATTGCTGATAAACTAGGTGGCGATGCGATCTTGTAAGCCACTTCACCCACTCTCAGAAGAATCTCAAAGGTCCGATATACCTAGGGCTCGACTTGCCCTTCTTTCCGAACCTCATCACACCCTTCATGGGTGATACCCGGAGCAACACACTCCCTCCGATAATGAATGCAACATCACGAACTCTACGGCCAGCATAATTCTTCTGCCTGAACTGAGCTGTGCGAAGTCGATCCTGAATAATCTTGACCTTATCCAAGGCATCCTGTACCAAATCTGTACCCAACAATGAGCCTCCCCTGGCTCGAACCATCCAACTGGCGAACGACACCCTCTCCCATATAATGCCTCATAGGTAGCCATCTGAATGCTCGCTGCTAGCTATTGTTATAGGCAAACTTCGCAAGTGGCAAGAACTGATCCCAAGAACCTCGAAAGTCTATAACACAAGCGCGGAGCATATCCTCCAATATTTGAATGGTGCGCTCGGACTATCCGTTCGTATGAGGATAAAATATTGTGCTCAACTCAACTTGTGTGCCCAACTAACATTGTACTGCCCTCCAGAAATGCGAGGTGTACTGCGTACCTCGATCAGAAATGATAGACACGGGCACACCGTGAAGACGAGCGATCTCGTGGATATAAATCTCTGCCAGCCGCTCTGAAGAATAGGTAACTGCCACAGGAATGAAATGTGTTGACTTGGTCAGCCTGTCCACAATGACTTAAACTGCATCGAACTTCCTCTGAGTCTATGGGAGTCTAACAACGAAATATATAGTGATACGCTACCACTTCCACTCAGGAATCTCTAACTTCTGAAGCAAACCACCAAGTCTCTGATGCTCATACTTTACCCGCTGATAATTTAGACACTGAGCTACATATGCAACTATATCCTTCTTCATCCTCATCCACCAATAATGTTGCCGCAAGTCCTGATACATCTTGGAGGCACCCGGGTGAATAGAATACCAGGAACTGTGGGCCTCCTCAAAATTAACTCACGAAGTTCATCCACATTAGGCACACAAACCCGACCTTGCATCCTCAAAACTTCATCATCTCCAACAATAACCTGCTTGGCATCACCGTGCCGCACTGTGTCCCTAAGGATAAGCAAATGAGGGTCATCATACTGCCGCTCCTTGAGGCGCTCAAACAAGGAAAACCGAGCGACTGTACAAGCTAGAACACGACTAGGCTTAGAAACATCCAACCTCACGAACTGATTGGCCAAGGACTGAACATCTAATGCAAGCGGTCTCTCACCGACTAGAATGTACGCAAGGCTGCGCATACTTACTTACTTTTTACTCAAGGCATCGACCACCACATAGGCCTTCCCGGGATGATACAAGATGGTGATATCATAGTCTTTCAATATCTACAACCACCTCCTCTGCCTCAAATTAAGCTCCTTTTGTTTGAACAGATACTGCAAGCTCCAATGATCCGTGAATACCTCACACGAAACGCCGTAAAGATAATGCCTCCAAATCTTCAGCGCATGAACAATGACTGCCAACTCTAAGTCATGAATAGGGTAATTCTTCTCATGAACCTTCAGCTGCTGCAACGCATATGCAATCACCCTCGCATCCTGCATCAATACCGTACCAAGTCCAATACGAGATGCATCACAATATACCGTATAAGTTCCTGAACTTGTGGGCAACACCAACACCGGCGCCATAGTAAAAACAGTCTTGAGCTTTTTAAAGCTCGCCTCACACTCGTCTGATCATATGAACGGGGCACCCTTCTAGGTCAACCTGGTTAACGAGGCATCTATAGATGAGAACCCCTCCACTAACCGACGGTAATAACCCGCCAATCTCAAGAATCTCCGAATCTCTGTAGCTGAAGTGGGTCTAGGCCAAATCCTAAGTGCCTCAATCTTCTTAGGATCCACCTGAATGCCCTCTGCTGATACAACGTGCCCCAAGATAGAGACCGAGTCCATCTAAAACTCGCATTTTGAAAACTTAGCATATAACTTGTTTTCTCTCAGAGTCTGAAGTACGATCCGAAGATGCTGCTCATGCTCCTCTCGACTGCAGGAGTAGATCAAGATATCATCAATAAACACAATCGCATAGGAATCCAAATAGCGCTTAAACACTCGGTTCATCAAATCCATAAATGCTACTGGGACATTTGTTAGCCCAAATGACATCACTATAAACTCATAATGCCCTTATCGAGTCCGAAAAACTGTCTTAGGGACATCAGATGCCTAATCCTCAATTGATGGTAGCCATACCTCAAATAAATCTTTGAAAACACCTTGGCACCCTGAAGCTGGTCAAATAAGTCATCGATCATCGGCAATGGATACTTGTTCTTGATAGTGACTTTGTTAAATTGCCATAATCTATGCACATCTTTATTGATCCATCCTTTTTCTTCACAAACATTGCCTACACCCCAGGGCGAGACCCTAGGTCTAATGAAGCCCTTATCAAGCAAATCTTGCAATTGCTCCTTCAATTCTTTCAACTCTGGCGGGGCCATACGGTATGTCGGAATAGAAATGGGCTGAGTGCCCGAAGCCAAATCAATACAGAAGTAAATATCCCTGTCGGGTGGCATCCCCGGCAGGTCTGCAGGAAACACCTCTAGAAACTCATGAATAACTGGTACTGAATCCATGGAAGGGACCTTCGCACTAGAATCGCGGACATAAGCCAAATAAGCTAGACATCCCTTCTCGACCATATGCCGAGCCTTCCAATAAGAGATAACCCTACTGGTAGAATAGACAGGAGTCCCTCTCCACTCTAATCGAGGCAACCCCGACAAGGCAAAGGTCACCGTCTTAGCATGACAATCCAATATAGCGTGATAAGGTGACATCCAATCCATACCTAAGATAACATCAAAGTCTACAATATCGAGAAGTAGAAGATCTACACTAGTCTCAAGACTCCCAATGATAACCACACATGAATGATAAACACGATCTACAATAATAGCATCTCTCACAGGTGTGGACACATACACAAGAGCACTCAAAGAATCACGAGGCACAACCAAATATGAAGCAAAATAGGATGACACGTAGGAATAAGTAGAACCCAGATCACATAGAACTGAAGCATCTCTACTACAAACTGAAACAGAACCTGTGACAACAACGTCAGATGACTCAGCCTCAAGCCTGGCTGGATAAATCATAGCATAGGGGCTGCCCCACCACTCTGAACTACTGATCGCTGCCAAATCCGCACCACTAAAAAGTAGCAAGAGAGGGTCGCAATAGCTTTTACCCGATTTGTGGGTCGGGATCGAATCCACAGAGAGCTAGGATTGGAGTCGAGTATCTATTTAGCTTAGGATCGCGTGTGTGTTCTTAATTACACTTCTCATAATTTTTGGTGTTTCTTTATATTCTACTATGATCAAACTACAAATTATAATTACAACTAAATTAGACTAAGAGTAAATTGCTACAAGTTGTATCTAATGGTTTAAAAGGGACTAGGGTAGTGACCTTCACCTAGGTGGCTAATTGACGGGTAATTGCATCTATGGCACGATTGACATGATTGGGGAAATATGTTATAACCGTTGCTCAATACTACCCACTCTACACCTCTCGGTAGAAAGAGTGGTTTTGCCCAATTGACTCTCTCGAGACCAATTGGGTATGCATATTTGCCCGAGCAACTAGGGTTCAAGTCGGGTAATTACTCTCTCAAGGTTTAACCCTTTAATTAGGACTATCAAATCTCTTGAGTCCATCCCAATTCCTTGTTGAGTCAATTTTGGAGACTTAGGCTCTCTTTCTCAAGAAGAGCCCAAGTCAACTTAGCACAAACTAGTGTTTGCAGCCACTAATTTCATAAATTAAACCATAAAATTGACCCAAATAACAAACACCCATAGTCAATCTAACCTTAAATCACAACACCCATCAATTACCCACACTAGGGTTGAGCCACAACCCTAGCTAATGGGTCTAGCTTCTCATGCTTGAAGAGAAACTCAGAGAAATAGATGAAGGAAAAGACATAATATTAAATTACTGAAGTTAATATAATGATTCAATTGCTAAAACTGCGTTAAAGTGCCCAAAATGGCTACAAAATGGCTTCTCACGAGCGCAACTACTGTTCTGTAATATCTGATATGGAAAAATATTCTATTTATACTAAGCTGGAAAAACTGGACAAAAATGCCCCTGCGGGGTCAGTGCGGACCGCACAAAATGGTGTGCGTACTAGGCTCTTGAGTCTAAAAAATTAACTGTTTGAACCCAGGCTCCGCGGACCGCACAGAATGGACTGCGGCCGCGGAGGCCTCTAGCGCGGTCTGTACAAACACGACCGCGGACCGCACAGGCTTTAACCTTGGCACTTGACATCTCTATGAAGTTTGTTTCCGCGGACCGCATAAAATGGTGGTGCGGCCGCGGTGTCTTCAGTGCGGGCCGAACAATATCTACTGCGGCCGCGCTGCTTTGATGCCCTAAAAATCCAGTCTCTGAATCTCCCTAGTGCGGACTGCACAAAGTGTAGTGCGGCCGCACTAGGCTTGTTTGTCCTGAGTTGTCTTGTCTTTGATACTTGTGCAGGTTTCACTCCTTTTGAGCCAATTTTTGATATCTCGTCACTTTGTTGCTCAAACCTGCAATCAAGCACAACTTATGAGCCTTTCGGGACTATTTTGTAAGAATTTATACTCAAAGCGTAAGCGAGAAGGAGAATGAAACACGTCAAAATCCCTAGTTATCAACTCCCCCAAACTTAAGCTTTTGCTTGTCCTCAAGCAAACAAAATAAGACCCACCCCTTGAGGTACAATCCAAGAATTTTCAGCTATCCTAAAGTAACCTCAACTAACCTCAATTGGGACTAACAATTGCCCTCAATACAAATGAATCATTAATAACATTTAACCTTTGAAAAACCATAGATCAAGTGCGACACAAGAGCATCAAGAGTTGACTCAACACATCAAAGAACTCTTTCAATTACTTTGGTTATTGTGGAACCCAAACTCAAACATCCTCAACTCTCCCTAAGCGAACCTCACCTTTAGAATAGTGGCACACAAAACGAGGTTAATGGGAATTCACTCATCTCTCTCAAGGAAAGGTCACAAGTCCGGTTCTAGGTACCATATGCTTGCCCCTTATGTAAGTATCCACTAATGTAAGCTTCATTCAACTCAAGATCATATGGGGCTTTTGTGGAGTCATTGTGAAGGCTTTTGGTTTAGGGTAGGTCATGTTTTTGTTCAAGTGGGTTCCATCTTCCCTTAAGCACTTCTTTTGATTCATTTGGCACAATTCACTTGACTCTTTGAGTCATTTCACTTCTTTCTAAGGNTCTAGAACCTTGCAAAGGGGATTCACAACCTTCGAAAAATCCTTGATGAACCGCCGGTAGAACCCCACATGCCCAAGGAAACTTCTCACCCCTTTGACAGAAATGGGGGGAGGAAGTCTTGAAATCACCTCAATCTTGGCTTTGTCTACTTCAATCCCATGCTTAGAAATTTTGTGACCCAACACTATGCCCTCTTCAACCATGAAGTGGCATTTTTCCCAATTAAGAACGAGATTTGTGTCTTCACATCGGGCTAAGACTCTATCTAAATTTCCCAAACACTCTTCAAATGAATCACCAACCACACTGAAATCATCCATAAAGACCTCCAAAATATCTTCCACCATGTCGGTGAAAATAGCCATCATGCATCGTTAGAAGGTCGCCGGAGCATTGCACAACCCGAACGGCATCCGAGAAAAAGCAAATGTACCATATGGGCAGGTGAATGTGGTCTTCTCTTGGTCCTCCAGAGCAATTAAGATTTGATTATAACCCGAATATCCATCCAAAAAGCAATAAAAGGCTCGCCCCGCAAGGCGATCAAGCATTTGGTCAAGGAATGGCAAAGGGAAATGATCCTTGCGGGTCACCTTGTTTAGCTTCCGGTAGTCGCATACCCGCCATCCGGTAACCGTCCGTGTGGGAATAAGTTCATTGTTGTCATTTGTCACCAGAGTCATCCCACCTTTCTTCGGCACACATTGTATCGGAGAAGTCCATGAGCTATCGGAGATTGGATACACCACACCTGCATCTAGCCACTTGATCACTTCTTTCTTCACCACCTCTTGCATTGCCTCATTGAGCCACCTTTGATGTTCTAAGGAAGGCCTTGCATCATCCTCCAAAATAATTTTGTTCAAGCAAAATACGGGGCTTATTCCCCGAATATCCGCCAGAGTCCATCCAATTGCCCTTTTTAGCCTTTGAAGCATCGCCAAAGTGGCCTCAACCTGCATGTTAGTAAGGCAAGAAGAAAGAATAACTGGTAAAGTTGAATTAGAGCCCAAGAATTCATAGCTGAGGTGTGGAGGAAGTGGCTTCAACTCCAACACTGGTGGCTCCTCAATTGATGGTTTGGTTGGTGGAGTTTTCGATTTTCAAGATCCAAAGACAATTTTCTCGGCTCATAGAAATAAGAGCCCATACCATGTAGAGCATTGACACACTCCACTCTGCTTGCATCATCATTGACATCAAGATTTAATAGCAAGACCTCAAGGGGATCCTCCACGAAAATCATAGAACTTGTGTCATCCACGATCACAGCTGTGACAATGTCCACAAATGAGCACACCTCGATGCTATTGGGTTGCTTCATGGATTTGCAAACATGGAAGACATCCTTCTCATCCCCCACTTGGATAGTTAGTTCACCCGCTTCAACATCAACCAATGCCTTCCCCGTTGTAAGGAAGGGTCTCCCTCATATGATCGGGACCTCATAGTCGACCTCACAATCCAAAATCACAAAGTCCGCTGGCAGGATAAATTTGTCCACCCGGACAAGCACATCATCAACTATACCCAAAGGTCGCTTCATTGATCTATCTGCCATCCGTAATCTCATGGAAGTTGGCCTTGGTGGCCCAATACCCTGAGTCTTGAAAACTGAGAAGGGCATTAAATTGATGCTCGCCCCAAGATCACATAAAGCTTTGGCAAAGTCGGCACTACCAATAGTGCAGGGGATAGTGAAAGCACCAGGATCCTCTAATTTCGAGGCCATTGAATGTACTATGGCACTAACTTGGTGGGTCATATTGATAGTTTCACAGTCCATTGATATTTTCTTTGTAACCAGATCCTTCATGAATTTAGCATAACCAGGCATTTGCTCCAAAGCCTCCACCAGAGGCACGTTGATGGATAAGCTCTTCATCATGTCGATGAACTTTTTGAATTGATTCTCACTTTTCTGCTTGTCTAGCCTCTAAGGATCGGGGGAGGTGTCCTAGGCAAAGGTGCCTTGGCTTTTGGCACAACCGGCTCCGGCATGTCAATTACGTGCTCCCTAGACGGGTTCACGGCCTCTTGAGTTTCCAATCCGGTTTCATTAATGTCAATCCTCACTTCATTGTTCACATTGTCATCAACCACATCTTCAACTACCAAAGGAACCACATCTTTTTGCAACTCAACATCATCATCAACAACTTGCTTTTGTTTCGAGGCATTCACATCACCGCCTTTCCCACTTCGTGTTGTAACTGCCATGACATGATTGTTCCCACCCTTTGGGTTCACTACCGTATCACTTGGTAGAGCACCCTTCGGGAGAGTATTCAATGATTGAGAGATTTGGCCTATTTGTACCTCCAAATTCCTAATTGAAGTATTGTGAGAAGCCAATTGCGCATCGCAATCCGCATTCTTTTTCATCATTTGTTCGAACATCATTTCAATTCTACCCATTTCATTACCCGAAGAACTAGGACTTTGAGAAGGGAAAGGGGGTGGATTGTTCGGTTGTTGGTACATTGGGGGCCTTTGAAAGCCTTGCCCCCGGTTTCCTTGGTTCCCATTGTTCCATCCTCCTTGACCATTGTTGTTCCAATTGTTGTTATTACCATTCCAATGCCCTTGGTTGCCTTGTTTGTTGTTCTGATTGGCCCAGTTGTTGTTGTGATTATTGTTCCTCCAATTACCATTGTTTTGTTGTTGATTGCCCCAATTGCCCTAGGGTTGCCACTATTGTTGGTTGGAAGAGTTGCCCCGTTGGCCTTGAAAATTGTTTACTTATTGTACCTCTTCATTTTGCTCATCATAGCTCTCATTTTGAAACCCATCACAATCATCATCAAATTGTTCAGAATTCCCTTGGTTTTGTTGCCTTCGTTGCCTTCTCTTGTTAACAAGCATATTCACACCCTCCATGGCATTCACTTGGCGAGGATTTTGGACTTGTTGCAACTGCGCCTTAGCCAATTGGTTCATAGTAGTTGTCAACTCCGCTATAGCCTGTCCATGGTCATGTAGTTCCTTATGCAAATGAATAACCGTAGGGTCACCTTGAGGAACATTGGCCCTACTTTGCCATGCGGAGGATGTATCCGCCATCTCATCAAGAATCTTACAAGCTTCGTCATAAGTCAACTTCATAAAATTACCCCCAGCCAATTGATTGACTATGCATTGATTTGTAGTATTGATGCCCCGATAGAAGGTTTGTTGGATCATCGCCTCCGTCATATCATTATTGGGGCATTCCTTCACCATCGTTCTAAACCGCTCCCAAATCTCATGCAAGGTTCCGTGGGTTCTTGTATAAAGGCCAATATCTCATCTCGAAGTGCCGCCATGTCCCCGAGTGAGAAAAATTTAGCAATAAACTTATCCGCCAACTCATCCCAAGTTGTGATGGAATGGTTGGGGAGTCTCTCTAGCCAATTCAACGCTTTCCCCCGAAGTGAGAAAGGGAAAAGCCTCAACCTAAGAGCATCCTCGGACACATTCGTCTGCTTGCTACTCCAACATGTATCCCCGAACCCCTTGAGATGTTTGTAGGCATTTTGATCCGCAGCGCCCGTGAAATACCCACGCTGCTCAAGTGAAGTCAACATCACATTGGTTATCTAAAAATTGCTCGCCCGAATTCTGGGAGGGACAATAGCACTTGCATAGCCTTGGCTTGGTAGCACCCGAGGAACCACTCTTGGAGGTGGCGGAGGAGGGTCTGGAACATTGTCATTAGCATTGTCCTGGCGGCCTCGTCGTGGTCCGGGAGGTACAAGAGGCACCTCATCGTCTCCAATATCCTCAACCTCCTCCCCTGCAAGCACATTTCCAAGAGGATCATTTGCATTTAAAGCCATTTTGGTACCTGTAGTATTGACACACACAAATTAGTAACAAAGAAGGAAAGAAGAACAACACACAAAACTAACTAAATAGATAGCCAAAACCGTTAGCACCCCGGCAACGGCGCCAAAAAGTTGATCACTGCCAACTCCGCACCACTAAAAAGTAGCGAGAGAGGGTCGGAATAGCTTTTACCCGATTTGTGGGTCAGGATCAAATCCACAGAGAGCTAGGATTGGAGTCGAGTATCTATTTAGCTTAGGATCGCGTGTGTGTTCTTAATTACACTTCTCATAATTTTTGGGGTTTCTTTATATTCTACTATGATCAAACTACAAATTATACAACTAAATTAGACTAAGAGTAAATTGCTACAAGTTGTATCTAATGGTTTAAAAGGGACTAGGGTAGTGACCTTCACCTAGGTGGCTAATTGACGGGTAATTGCATCTATGGCACGATTGACATGATTGAGGAAATATGTTATAACCGTTGCTCAATACTACCCACTCTACACCTCTCGGTAGAAAGAGTGGTTTTGCCCAATTGACTCTCTCGAGACCAATTGGGTATGCATATTTGCCCGAGCAACTAGGGTTCAAGTCGGGTAATAACTCTCTCGAGGTTTAACCCTTTAATTGGGACTATCAAATCTCTTGAGTCCATCCCAATTCCTTGTTGAGTCAATTTTGGAGACTTATGCTCTCTTTCTCAAGAAGAGCCCAAGTCAACTTAGCACAACTAGTGTTTGCAACCACTAATTTCATAAATGAAACCATAAAATTGACCCAAATAACAAACACCCATAGTCAATACAACCTTAAATCACAGCACTCCTCAATTACCCACACTAGGGTTGAGCACAACCCTAGCTAATGGGTCTAGCTAGTCATGCTTGAAGAGAAACTCAGAGAAATAGATGAAGAGAAAGACATAATATTAAATTATTAAAGTAAATATAATGATTCAATTGCTAAAAC
Source organism: Nicotiana attenuata (assembly GCF_001879085.1). Classification (NCBI taxonomy): domain Eukaryota; kingdom Viridiplantae; phylum Streptophyta; class Magnoliopsida; order Solanales; family Solanaceae; genus Nicotiana; species Nicotiana attenuata. The sequence goes on from NW_017670270.1 coordinate 1,329,004, forward strand.
TGCGTTAAAGTGCCCAAAATGGCTACAAAATGGCTTCTCATGAGCGCAGCTACTGTTCTGTAATATCTGATACCCTAAAAATGGAAAAATGTTCTATTTATACTAAGCTGGAAAAACTGGACAAAAATGCCCTTGCAGGGTCAGTGCGGACCGCAACAAAATGGTGTGCGGCCGCACTAGGCTCTTGACTGTAAAAAATCAACTCTCTGAACCCAGGCTCCGCGGACCGCACAGAATGGACTATGGCCGCGGAGGCCTCTAGCGCGGTCCGCACAAACACGACCGCGGACCGCACAGGCTTGAACCTTGGCACGTGACATCTCTCTGAAGTTTGTTTCCACGGACCGCATAAAATGGTGGTGCGGCCGCGGTGTCTTCAGTGCGAGCCGCACAATATCTACTGCGGCCACACTTCTTTGATGCCCTAAAAATCCAGTCTCTTAATCTCCCTAGTACGGACCGCACAAAGTGTAGTGCGGCCGCACTAGGCTTGTTTGTCCTGAGTTGTCTTGTCTTTGATACTTGTGCAGGTTTCACTCCTTTGAGCCGATTTTTGACATCTCGTCACTTTGTTGCTCAAACCTGCAATCAAGCACAACTTATGAGCCTTTCGGGACTATTTTTTAAGAATTTATACTCAAAGCGTAAGCGAGAAGGAGCATGAAACACGTCAAAACCCCTAGTTATCAACTACATCTCTAGGATGGGCCCTAGCTGGTTGGCCTCCAGCTCTAGCGGCTTGACCTCCACCTCTAATGGCCTAACCTCCACCTCTAGCTGTCTGACCCCTACCTCTAGCTGGCTGAGCGGATGGTGAAGCCACGGTGCCGGGACCATGGCACGAGAACCCTGATGTTGTGAACTGCTCGATGCTCGAGGGCAAAATCTAGCAATGTGCCTTGGATCACCACAAGTGTAACAGGACCTCGGCTGCTGTGACTGCTGACCCTGAAACTGACCCTGTCGACCTGAGTAACCACCTTGAAAACTCTGGAGCGGCAGTGCACTAATAGGAGTTGGTGGTGCACTGTAGGCTAGCTAGTTGGAATAAGGCATATGAGGGCCCCGACCACCTGAAGCATCGTGGGATGCCTTGAGTGCTGAATGAAACGGCCTGAGAGGATGGCCTCTACCAAAAGTACCCTTGCCTCCAGACGAGGCGCCACTAAACCCACTGGAATGACGAGGCCTCTTGTCAGACCCCTGACCTCCCCCCCTGTGCAAGAACCATCTCGACTCACCTAGCGACATTGGCAGCCGTCTGAAAAGAAATCGTGGTCCCGGTCTCCTTGGCCATCTGCAACTTGATAGGTTGAGCAAGTACCTTAAAAAACATCCTCACCCTCTCTCTCTCTCTCTCTCTCTCTCTCTCTCTCTCTCTCTCTCTGTAGGAAGTAGAAGAATAACATGACGGGCCAGATCCACAAAAAGGGTCTCATACTGAGTGGCGGACATGCTGCCCTGCTAAAGACGCTCAAACTACCTGCGATAATCCTCCCTCAATGTGACAGGAAGGAACTTCTCAAGAAATATCTGAGAGAACTGGTCCCAAGTAAGAGCGTGCGACCCAGCTGGTCTGGTCGATACAAAATCCTTCCACTATCTCTTGGCGGAACCCATCATCTGAAACACAGCAAAATCGACCCTATTGGTCTCAACTATCCCCATGTTCCGCAACACTTCATGGCAGCGGTCAAGATAATCCAGTGGGTCCTCAGAAGGTTCACCACTAAAATGAACGTGAAAGAGCTTGGTGAACTTGTCAATCTCAATAAGCCCTCAAAAGACATAGCTGGTCCTCACCGGCCTGTGCCGCAACAACCAGCTGAACTACCCCAACTAGCTGGGCTGCTGGAGTCCGATACTGGGGATCCATATGCTCCGGAGTGTGAGTAACGGGAGTTTGTGCTCCTCCCCCAGCCTGAGAGACGGCTCGTGCCATAAGAAATGTACCGGCTTGGGCCACACCCTCCATAAAGCCCACTAAACGGACTAGAGCGTCCTGAAGCACTGGGGTGGTGATGAACCCCTTCAGGACCCGAGCTGGTCCAACAGGCACAGTCTGGGCTGGAACCTCCTCATCAAACTCCACTTGAGGCTCCACTGCTGGTGCTGCTGCTCGAGCTCTGGGCTGAGCTCTGCCCTTGCCTCAGCCTCTGGCACGACCTCTGCCTCGACCTCTTCCCCTCGTAGGAGCTGCCACTGGGGGCTCTGGCTGCTGCTCAGCCAAAGATGCAGTACATGTTCTCGCCATCTGCGAGAGAACAAGAGTAGAAGAGTTCAATTAGCAATGAGAGGACAAAATCGCATGATAGAGAAAAATAGAAATGAAATTTGTTCCTACACTTTATAACCTCTGGAAGATAAGTACAGACGTCTCTGTACCGATCCTCCAGACTCTACTAAGCCTGCTCGTGAATTGTGAGACCTAGGCAACCTAGTGCTCTGATACCAACTTGCCACGACCCGAAATTCCCGCCTTCGGGATCGTGATAGCGCTTAACATTTCACTTGCGAGGCAAGCTAATGTTAGAGAACCATTAAGCCAACTTTTGTTCCATTTCAATAAATAAAGTCAATGAAGCCAAAATGAAATAAAACTGAGTGCGGAATAAAATAAATGCCCATAATATCACTACAATATGGATTTGGAGTCGCAACTCACGAGCTTTTAGAATTTTCTACAAACAGATGCCTGAAAGAAATACAACTGTTTTAAACGAAAAGAAATAGTAAAATAGGGGAAATGGAAGGGGATTGCAAGGTCTGCGGACTCCAACAGATCTACCTCGAGTCTCCAATGAGCAAGTCCGAGCTGCTACACCTCATGAACTGTTGGGCAGTACCAAAGTCTGCACAAGAAGTGCAGAGTGTAGTATGAGTACAATCGACCCCATGTACTCCGTAAGTGTCGAGCCTAACCTCGACGAAGTAGCGATGAGGCTATGACAAGACACCCACGTAATAAACCTGTGCAGATAACAGTATACACACAAGATAACAACAAATAAAAGCTAAACATATACTATTGGGAGGGGGACATGCTAAAAGGGACACATGATACGAGAAATACAGCGAAAATAATAACCAGAACAGTTAATATGCCTTTAACCAATAAAAATAATTAAGCACAATGAAGAAAATTGTACGACATCACCCTTCGTGCTTTTACTCTCAACCTCACAATGAAACAATGATACTGCACGGCATCACCCTTCGCGCTCTTACTCTCACTCTCAGTATAAATCAATAGATACGGCACGGCATCACCCTTCGTTCATTAACTCTCATAACATGGCACGACGTCATCCTTCGTGCATTAACACTCATAATATGGCACCGCATCACCTTTCGTGAATTAACACTCACAATATGGCACGGCATCAGCCTTCGTGCATTAACACTCTCCCTTACCATATAACAATGAACAAGTAACAACAGGGAGATAGAATAACAAGAACAAGCCTTACTTCAACAATGGTTCCAAAATACCAATATCAACTTTATAAACAATACTCAATTATCACAAATGCCCATAAACACGGTAAGAACGATCAATTTAACAAGAAACTAGTCTAAGCATGGATAACGTGATCAAAGTAAGCAATAATTACACGGAACAAGTCTCACCCACATGCTTTAACCCGATAACAACGCATAAGTACTCGTCATCTCACATGTACGTTGTACCCAATATCTGAACATGTAGCAAATAGACAAACAAGTACTAATCCCTTAAATCAAGGTTACCACGACACTTACCTCGCTCCAAAGATCAATTCAAAGCTCAACCACAACTTTGCCTTTCGAACAAGCCTCCGAACCAATAGAATCTAGCAAATTACCAACCAAATGATTCAAATTAAGCCTTAGAAACTACCAACGATTGCAAAGGATTCAATTTAGGTCATTATCGAAAAAGTCAATAAAAGTCCCCCCGGGCCCGCTTGGTCCAAACCCGAAATTCGGACCAAAACCCGATTACCCCGTCACCCCCGAACCTGGTTATGTAATTTGTTTTGGAATCCGACCTCAAATTGAGGTCTGAATCCCAATTTTACAAAAATCTCTAATTTAACCCAAACCCCCAATTTCCACCGTGAAAACACTAGTTTTTTGGTTGAAAACTTGTGAATTGTAATGAAAGATTGAAAGAAAATAGGTTAGAATCACTTACCAATGATTTGAGGAAGAAGGGTGCTTGGGAAATTGCCTCTAGGGTTTTCTTATTTTGAAAATTTGAAGAATGAACAAAAAACCAGTTTCTCAGCTATTTGATCAGTAGCAGATGTCGTGTTTGCGACCTGGAGTTCACAAATGCAAACACCGCTAATACGAAGTTCTCTCAATTCTGATGTCAATGACTGTTTCGCAAATGCGAACATTGATCTCCCGCAAATGCGACCGCCTGATCGCAATTGTGATCACTGTACCCCTCTGCTCCACTTCGCAAATGTGAAGTCTTGTTCGCAAATGCGAACTTGAGGTTCCCCAGCTACTCTTCGCAAATGCTAGGAGTAGCTCGCAAATGCGAGGAGTTTCTCGCAAATGCGAACCTATCAGAGGTCGCAAATATGATGCATGACCTCGCAATTGCGAGGTCTGAGGCCTGCACCAGAACTGAAGCACTCCAAAAGCACACCAACAATGTTTCTAAGTCCAAATTCTCTTTGCAGCCTACCCAAAACTCACCCGAGCCCTCGGTGCCCTAAACCAAATATGCACACAAGTCTAAAGACATCATATGAACTTGCTCGCGCGATCAAAATCGCCAAAATAACACCTAGAACTACGAAATGGACACAAAATCAAATGAAATTTTCAAGAAAACTCATGAACTTCTATTTTCACAACCGGATGTCCGAATCACGTCAAACCAACTCCGTTTCTTACCAAATTTGATTGACAAGTCATAAATATAGCAATGGACCTATACCGGATTCCGGAATCAAAATACGAATTCGATAACAATAAAGTCAAATATTGATCAAACTTTCAAAGTCATTAACCTTTTAAACTTTCACATTTCAACAAAGTGCGATAACTCGGGCTAGGGACTTCCGAATTCGATTACGGGCATACCCCCAAGTCACAAATCACGATGCGGAACCACCGGGACCGTTAAAATATGATTCCGGATCCGTTTGCTCAAAACGTTGACTGAAGTCAACTCAAATGGATTCTTAGGCAAAATTTTATATTTTTCTCAATTTTTAACATAAAAGCTTTTCGGAAAAACGCCCGGACTGCACACGCAAATCGATGAGGGCTAAGATGAAGTATTTAAGGCTTCAAAGCACATAATTAGGTTCTAAAGCATAAGATGACCTATCGGGTCATCACAAATGGCAACAGATTCGACTTAGGTGCACCATGAGATATAGCCCTTGCTAATGGGCAGTTAGCACTAGCCCTGAATGTAGGCTGATGTGCTTGTAATCAATCGGTAGGGGCTGTCGCTGATACATATGTCAATTTCGCGCTCCACTTTCTTGCGAAAGAAAATTTTGATATGTAATAACTTTTTTAAATAGATAGAGACTCCAGTTGATACATGTATTATTAGAAGATTGACGATATTCATAATATCTGCGTACGTTTGATAAATTTTGACTTAGGTACCTTGTTATATTGCACCGATCAACCAAGATTATATAGACAAGGATAAACATAGATGATGTTGTGTCGCGATCAAAACACTCACGCAAGTGCACGTGATCGTCAAGTAATAAAGTAGTGAGTAGAGTATCGTTCCCACGAAGACTTGTGATTAACTTTTGACTGATTCAATCAATTAACTTATTGATCCAAGAGATTTCTCACAAAATATAGTTGTCTCTAATTTACTACCTAAAAATATCAATTACTAAAATAACTAGAATAATCAACTAAACACACAACAATTTTGAATAACAATCAATAGGGAAGAATATTCCAGGGTCACGGGTTAGGTAACAGTCATGTTGCGTTCTTGGCTTAAAATAAATAATTGATTTATCTGGATTATTGATTGACAGGGTTGATACTGCTCGTAAGGATCTTTCGACTCCTTACTCGCCTATTCAAATTAACTCAATGCCTATATGTCTATGGAATTAAGATTAACAAGAATGCGTTTACAGTTCCTGTATTTCAACCAAGCAAGGCAATTAGGTATATGTCTATCCTAATTGCGAATCCGTCCCCCGATGCCCAGGTTCAAGAACTTGCTCTATTTAATTCTATATGCAATCCAAAGTTCCCACTTTCGAGTTCAACTCTAGATTCGTAGATAGTATTTCACTGTTAGCTACTCATCAAAATAATTGAGAACAGAATTAAATAAACAACCCAATATGATTAAACCAACTTTGTTAAATTAAACACTGAACAAAAACAATCATGTTTCACCCATGACCCTAGAACAATAGGTTTTAGCCACTCATAGCAGTGTTCATCTCAATAATGTTTAATTTCATTCATAACGTAAAAACAAGAAGAAGAAAAGAAGAACTTGATGTTGGATTTTCCTCCTTGCCTCTTGCCTCTATGTTTCTTGCACTAAACTATGAAAACCTCGATATCTTACTCCTTGGGCGAGCTTGACTTTATATAGGTTAAGTGAAATTTCCTCCAGATTTCCGATTTTGCCCCTAACAGACCTTTTCCGAAACTGGGACTAGCGCGAACACGCTAAAGTTCCCGCTAAAGTTCGTGCTAGTCTCGTGACGTTCTGCCTCCCGCTTCTGGACTAGCGCGAATGCGCTGGACCTCGCGCTAGACTTCGCTCTAGTTCAAGCCATTTTTCTTCAATTCTTTGTCTAGTCTTTGCACGCACATAGCTCCAAGGGGTCTTTCTTGCTCCAATGTAGCTTCAATCACCACTTTAAGGCATCATCTAGGCTCACCATCCTGCAATGTGTAAAATTCACAATTAGAGCCCATTTTTCATCATTTAACCATATTATGACATTGAAACATAATCAAGCGGGAGCATAAAAATTTCGCCAAATCACCTAGACTTAGCCTAATATCAACACCCCACACTTAATTCATTGCTCGTCCTCGAGCAATCAAACTATACTCTCTAGAGGTTCATTCACTCAACAATTTCCCTTAACGCATTACACCCAGAACAATTCACATATGCTACACCTCGTAGTGAACAATCTCAGCCTCAAAGGTCGAGTCTCAAGTGCCACGCAATATTTACACTTTCTCAAATTACTCTACATAGAAGTCAAGACTTGCCATTCTTTCACGAATCACATGCCATCACAATCACAACAAAGAAAATAGAATCAATCCGCACATTCGAATTTCATGCTCACATATATCAAAGAATATCGCTCACACTTACAAAAGAAGTCACATGCATGCAATTGGTACCATAAGCTTGCCCCTAATGTAAATCTCTACTAATGTAGGCTCGCTCGATCTAAAATCAATTAGGAATTTTTCATGGTTGTAATGTGGGCTAAGGGACGGGTAGGATATATTTAGGAATAGTGACTAACCCTCCTAAGCACTTTAACACACCACATAATCAACTTTAAGCGCAAATTCTTCAATCCACTTCAATTTCATAAACAAGATCACCCCAAAATACTCCCTTCTTTCTTTAAGCACTACATTAATTCATACCCACTAGCAAGAACAAGACAACAATTTATTCATCTCTATTTTTCTTTTTCTTTTTTTTTTTCTACAGATTATTCTTTTTTTTTTCAATTTCCGCTAGTGGTGTATTATTTTACAAAACAAGTGCCCTTTCTTCCTTTTATTGGTTCCACTCAAAAGCCACCCCACACTTAGTTCCTTCTTACTTCTTTTAGCGCTCATCTCACGATTAAAGTGCTTTAAGAGGAAAAGGGATCAAAACTATGCCAATTAAGAACAAAAAGGGTGTAGGCTTGTAATGTGGGTGCCAAATAAAAGTCTACAGGCTCAAAAGGGGTAACTAGGGATATAATTTATTTGTGGTAAGCAGTTAAGCTCAAAGAGATCAAAGAAAGCCAAAAATTATTTTTCAAATCGAGCATCGCCTAAAATTTCGCTTCGACTCACATACCGGGCATGTTCTAGACACAAATGCAACACATGGACTACACCGAAAACCTCACCACACATGGCATATGACTCATTCCAGATCAACTCATCGAGACACTCCATTATGAGCATTCAAGTCAGTGACAAACATACCAATTAAGGCACTTTAGTGAAATTCAACCAACAAGACTAAGCGTTACACTCTAGTTTCTGTTGTGTTCAGGTGTGTCGACATTATAGGTTCTCTTTTGATTTTCTAGCTCGTAGCCCATTAAACCTAATCTACAAATCAAAAATAAAAAAATAATAAACTAACAAAAAAACTACCTATACCCGATTCAAGTTTAAACCCTTGGAAAAGAACCGTGGCCCAAAGAAAAACCAAGGGGGAGTTAATACACTACCTAAAAATAAAAAAATAAAAAACTTTTTGGTATTTTTCTAGACTAACTTCCCTCAAGAAAATTGTCCAAAGGATCCGTCATTAGGAAGAGTCTTCATATTTCCACCTTTTTTTGTTTTGTTTTTTTGTTTGTTTTTTTTGTTTTTTTTTGATTGATCGACTTAGTCCCTCAACAACCCCGCAAAGAGATCCGTCGTTGGGACAAGCCACTTACCTAGTTTAAACTAATGAACTCTTACTAAATTACTAAAACTATCAAAACCAAACAAAATAAAACTAAACAAGCATACATACGATTTATACAACTACATATATACACTGAAGTATCCCCCACCCCACACTTAAAATGAAGACATGTCCCCATGGCTTAAGAATTGAAGTAATAGTGAGGTAAAGGAACTTCCCTGAATGCTCACTCCTGGTCGGAGACAGTGTCGGGGTTCACATGGCATGCACGCCCCAAAGCTCTCAGCCAGCCCAAAAACTTTTTCTCAGACTTCATCTGCTGGCAGCCACTGCGTCTACACGAGTACCCAACTCAGTCACGGAGGAGCGCAACCCAGCCACATCCTGCTCCAACGCTGCAAAACGGGACATTCTAGCAGTTCCTGAAGATGAGGCTGCTCCGGACGGTGCTGCAGCTGCTGCGCTGGGCTCATGGGCATGTGTTTTGCCCTCCACATTCATCTGATCGGCCACCCTTTCCTCCGAGTCATCAGAGCCACTCTCATCCGCTCCACCTGATGTTGCTGGCTCTGTCGCCGTGGTGCCTTTGTCAGGTCGGACCTTGTGACCATTTCGTACTAGCCCATCCACTCGGAGATTCTCGGGGCACCCGGGCTTGCCTGCAAATCTGAGTCACTAGAGAGGGGAAAAAGAACCCATACCTTCTCACTGGGCAGCGAACGAACATCTCGTCGTGCATTACTTTGGCTATATCGAAGTCAAGACCCTTCATGAAACACCAAAGCAAGGCGGCTCGGGGTGCATTTACCTCCGTGGTGTTTTTGGACGGAATGAGACGGTCGTTAACCACATATAACCAGCTCTTCGCCTCAGGGGATAAAACTGAGGAGTGAAACTTCTCACCGTATTGCATCCATTCCACCTCTTTTCCGGGTACGCAAATTGTATCGAAGAATCTATCCCACTTCGCGTTAGTTGGGTTCCGTCCATACTCATACAAGTCATCATGCTCAGGCACGGGAGGGGGCAAATGGTATGCCATCCGTATCGCCTCAACAGATGCATTTACCGCCTCGCGGCGCACTGTGACCACACTATTGTCATGCTCAGGCAGATTAGCGTAAAACTCCCGCACAACCATTGCATTGGCCTCCCCTGGCTCGTTTATGAAGGTCTGCAGCCCCCGCCTTAACAACTCCGTGTACATGTGAGGGCATTTATGCTGGAGTGAATTCATATCAATCCCCCTCTCCGGAATCGGCTGTTTAGTGGCCTTCTCCGCAAAGCGGCCTTGAGCCGCGGCTGAGACAAATTTGCTACTGTCAAAGGGGCGTGCAGGGGCTGCCCCTTGTGTCCTAGGTGCTCCAGCTTGGCTACTAGTGGATGGACCTGTGGCTTGGCGTTTTCGGGATGGTGCCATGACACCTGAAAATTGGGACACATTAGCACAGCTCAAATAAAATTGTGACGCACTGCGGTTACTCAGACTTCACCCGCGTGAGTGGTCACAACTACATAGTAAAGGTCATTGAGGCCTTTCCACAAACACCTTGTGGGCATTAGGCCTGCACAACCCTTTTTAAGAATTTTATAACATGAGTCCACCACAAAATCTCATCAATAGCACAAATCAAATACCACCCACCCCACACTTACCACACACCAACACCACAGCATATTTTTCCAATTCCTCCACATAAAAAGCAAAGAACAACTACTACACAAACACATTGGACTACAACCAAAAATCTAAAAAAAAATTAAGAAGAGAAAAAGAGAAGAAATTGCAACTAGGGCTCATACCTGTGGTGTGGATGGTGGTGAGTAGAGAGAAGAATGTGTGTGTGAGCCTGGTGGAGGAAGTGAAATCGTGAGACTGGGGGGAAGGGAATCGTGAGAATTAGGGGATGGGGGAAGTGGTTTGGGGAGAGGTGTGTGTGAGTTTTGGGGAGGAGTTATGCGGTGGGGAAATAGACTAGGGGGGAATTAAGTTAGACTAAAGAAGAAAAAGGAAAAATAAAAATAAAAATAAAAACTTTAAAACGACCAAACCCAGTGATTTCTGGGGCGGGACTAGCGCGAACACTAGCGCGATCGCGCTAGTCCAGACAGAATGTTACTCTTTTAGTGCGAGCTTTAGCGCGAACTGTAGCGCGATCGCGCTACTGGGAAACATGTTTTTCCACTTTTTTCACCTGTGTTCACCATGGTCGATGGTCTTTTCGCCTACCCCTTTGTCACTTGCATTGGTTAGCATGCTATAAAACTGACAAATAACACTACAACTATCATTGGGTTGCCTCCCAACCAGCGCCTTAGTTATTGTCGTGGCACGACGATTACAACAATTCAATGGGTTGCCTCCCATCCAGCGCCTGATTTAACGTCGCGGCACGGTGCAACACGTTTTCAAGCATCCGACAGGTCCATCGAGGTCTTGTGACATGCAACGTCACCACCCCAATAATGTTTTATCCGCTGGCCATTTAGCAAGAAGGTACCATTTGAGCTCATATCCCGCAACTCCACAGCTCCATGAGGCTTCACACTCACCATAACGAAAGGGCCTGACCAACGAGACTTTAGCTTTCCAAGAAAAAGCTTCAACCTCGAATTGAATAAAAGAACTTCTTGCCCCGGTTCAAACTCTCGATGTTGAATGTGCTTGTCATGCCATCTTTTAGTCTTCTCTTTATACAACTTGGCATTCTCATATGCGTGCAATCGAAACTCATCAAGCTCGTTGAGTTGCAGCAACCTCTTCTCTCCAGCTAAATCCATATCCATGTTCAGCTTTTTAATTGCCCAATAGGCTTTGTGTTCAAGCTCGACGGGCAAGTGACATGCCTTCCCATAAACTAATTTATACGGAGAAGCACCTATGGGAGTTTTGTATGCAGTTCGATATGCCCACAATGCGTCGTCGAGCTTCCCAGCCCAGTCCTTTCTATTCCCATTCACTGTTTTCTCCAGAATCTGCTTCACCTCTCTGTTTGACACTTCCACTTGACCACTCGTTTGGGGATGATAGGCTGTGGAAACCTTGTGCTTGACTCCATATTTTGCAAGGATATTATTCAGCAATTTGTTGCAGAAGTGCGATCCGCCATCACTTATCAACACTCGTGGAGTTCCAAAGCGTGTGAAGATGTGCTTCTTTACAAAACTCACCACTACCTTTGCGTCATTAGTGGGAAGAGCAATGGCCTCCACCCACTTAGACACATAATCAACTGCCACCAAGATGTACCTGTGCCCATTAGAGTATGGGAATGGTCCCATGAAGTCGATTCCCCACACATCAAATAGCTCTACTGCCAGAATATTCTGCAAAGGCATCTCATGCCTCTTGGTGATTGTTCCGGTTCTTTGGCATCTATCACACATTTTAACAAAGGCATGTGCATCCTTAAACAATTTGGGCCAATAGAAACCTGATTGTAGAACTTTCTGGGCGGTCCTATCTCCCCCGTGATGTCCTCCGTATGGTGACGCGTGACAGTCATGCAATATTGCATTCATCTCTTCTTCTGGAACACATCTTCGCACCAACTGATCTGCGCATAGCCGGTATAAGAATGGCTCATCCCACATATAAAACCTCACATCATGTAGGAACCTTCTTCTATTATCGGGTGTCAATTCCGGTGGTGTCACCCCACTTGCAATGAAATTCACATAATCTGCATACCACGGGGCTTCATTTGAGGTGATTGCCAATAACTGCTCATCAGGAAATGTTTCCTTGATAGACCCACCTTCAGCTACATGGCTCCGATTTTCTAACCTGGACAAGTGATCAGCCACTTGGTTCTCTGTTCCTTTTCGATCTCGGATTTCTAAGTCAAACTCTTGCAAGAGAAGGACCCAACGAATCAGTCTCGGCTTGGCGTCTTTCTTCTCAAACAAGTTGATAGCTGAATGATCTGTGTAGACGATGACTTTGGTCCCCACTAAATATGATCTGATCTTGTCAAACGCCCACACCACTGCAAGCAACTCTTTTTCAGTAACTGTGTAATTCATCTGGGCTGGATTTAGAGTTTTGCTCGCATAGTAGATGGAGTGAAAGATTTTATTCCTCCTTTGCCACAAAACAGCTCCAATAGCTATGTCACTCGCATCACACATCAACTCAAAGGGTTGCTCCCAATCCGGGGCAATGATAATTGGTGCAGTCACTAGCCTTCCCTTCAGCTCCTCAAATGCTTTCAGACAGGCATCATCGAGCTTGAAGGAGACATCTTTCTCAAGCAACCTGCACAAGGGAGAGGAAATTTTCGAAAAATCTTTAATGAAACGACGATAAAAACCTGCATGGCCCAAGAAACTACGAATGCCTTTGACGGACGTTAGTGGGGGCAATTTTTCAATCGCTTCCACCTTTTCTTTGTCCACCTGTAAACCATTTTTAGACACCTGGTGCCCCAATACTATACCTTCACGTACCATGAAGTGGCACTTTTCCCAGTTTAGCACCAGGTTTGTCTCTTCACATCTAGCAAGTACTTTATCGAGATTCATTAAGCAGTTATCGAAAGAGCACCCAAACACAGAAAAATCATCCATGAACACTTCTACAAATCTTTCAACCATATCAGTAAAAATAGCCATCATACACCTTTGAAAAGTCGCAGATGCATTACAGAGACCAAAGGGCATTCTCTTGAACGCATATGTGCCATATGGACACGTAAATGTGGTTTTCTCTTGGTCCTCTGGGGCTATAGCAATCTGATTATACCCGGAGTAACCATCTAGGAAACAGTAGTATTCCTGGCCAGCTAATCTATCAAGCATTTGGTCAATAAAGGGGAGAGGGAAGTGGTCCTTTCGGGTGGCATTATTCAATTTTCGGTAATCTATACAAATCCTCCACCCAGTGACAGTTCTTGTGGGAATCAAATCATTATTTTCATTAACAACCACAGTCATCCCCCCTTCTTAGGTACACATTGAACGGGGCTTACCCATTTGCTATCTGAGATTGGAAATACAATACCTGCGTCAAGCCACTTAATCACTTCTTTTCTTACCACTTCTTTCATGATTGGATTGAGTCGGCGTTGTTGCTCTACACTGGGCTTATGTCCGTCCTCCATGAGGATTTTATGCATGCAAAAAGCTGGACTAATGCCTTTGATGTCAGACATTGTCCACCCAAGTGCTCGCTTGTGCTCACGTAGCACCCTCAACAGCTTCTCTTCCTGCAATTTAGACAATTCAGAAGAAACAATAACAGGTAAGGTGTCAGAGTCACCCAAATAAGCATATTGAAGGTGAGGGGGCAACGGTTTAAGCTCCAATTTTGGCGCCTCCTCAATTGACGGTTTGGGGGGTGGCCCATCTGGCCTATTCAAGGGCTCAAAGGGGTGTATCCCATGCATGTAAGCACAAGATGTATCCAGGATGTGCATCATCTCCTCAACCTCCTCATCGTTTCCCATGCTATTGAACAACATAAGTGCTTTCTCTAGAGAGTCGTCTAGATATACACTCGTGTCAAGAATTTGCTCATCAACCTCAACAACGGATATCATTGAGAGCTCCTCATAATGGCGGGGGAGTTGGATTGCTTTGTACACATTAAAGACTGCTTCCTCATCATCCACCCTCAAAATCATTTTTCCCTCTCTCACTTTAATGATTGCATCACCAGTAGCCAAGAGAGGTCGCCCCAATATGATTGGGACCAGTTCGTCAGCCTCATAATCCAGGATAATGAAGTCAGCTGGGAAGATAAATTTTCCAATTTGCAGCAACACATCTTCAATCACACCCTCGGGGTGTGCTATTGATCTATCAGCCAGCTGCAACATCACAGTAGTTGGCCTTGGAGCTCCCAGGCCCAATTGCTTGAACAAAGATAAGGGCATCAGATTTATACTCGCCCCCAAATCACAAAGAGCACGACCCACATCAATATTACCAATGCGCACCGGAATGGTGAAACTGCCAGGATCCTTAAGCTTTTGAGGAAGCTTGTTCTGGACCCTTGAGGTGCACTCCTCAGTAAGTGCCACTGTCTCAAATTCATTCAATCTTCTCTTGTGAGCCACTATATCCTTTATGTACTTAGCATACTTTGGAATTTCACGCAGTACATCAACAAGTGGAATATTTAATTGAACCTGGCTCAACATGGAGAGAAATTTGCTGAACATACGATCATCATTCTTTTTCTGCAATCTCTGGGGGAAAGGTGGTGGTGGCCTTGTAGCCTCCACTGGCTCTGGAATTGCATCAGTATTCTTCGATTCATGAGTTTCCTTCGGTATCAACTCCCCCTCGGGTGTGGCTTTGTCTTTTCTTTTCTTTGGCACTTCCTCCAGCTCTCTCCCATTTCTGAGTGTAACTGCATTCACTTGAGGATTCTTTTCTGTATCACTGGGGAGAGCGCCTGCAGGTCTGGTGTTCTGATTCGTTGCCAACTGCCCCATCTGCCTTTCAAGATTTCTGAAATCGGTTCTGAGCTGCTGATTGTCAATCAACAACTTCTTTAGCAAATCATTTGTACTCTCTTCCATTTGTTGGGGTGGCTTCTGAGGTGGATTGAAATTCCCTTGGGGTCTATAGTTATTCTGATTCTGCTGATTTCCACCCCATGAGAAGTTGGGATGATTCCTCCAATTTGGATTGTAAGAATTCCCATATTGTGCATGCTGATTCGGTGGACCTCTGTTCTGCTGCCCCACATAGTATATGGATTCAGGATTCGTAGGGCACATGTCGCTCATATGATTGTCACCACATAATTCGCAGCAAATAGCCATTTGTTGTACATGTTGCATTGGTTGTGGTTGCTGCATTGTCATCCTAGTCATCTGATTAGCCAACTTTGCAATATCGGCTCTCATGGCTGTCAAGTCGTCGAGCTCAAGTACTCCAGCTGATTTCTGCTTAATTGCCTTTCGCGAATCACCCTCACCTTGCCAATTATGATCATTAGCAGTGAAGTTATTTAGCAAGATTTGGATTTCACTGTACGGTTTGGCCATGCAACTACCCCCACAAGCTGAATCAAGATTCATCTTTGAGGCATCATCTAACCCATCCACGAAAGTGTGACCCAATACCTCGTCAGTTTGGCAATGATGTGGACAGTCTCTGAGCATCTTCTTGTACCTTTCCCATGCTTGACGAAGTGTCTCGCCAACTCGTTGTTCGAACCCAAGAATTTGACTCCTCAATACCTTTGTTTTCTTAGTGGGGAAAAACTTGATTAAGAATTTCCTTGCTAGATCATCCCAAGTGCGGATTGAGTTTGTGGGCTCCTTCTGCAACCACTCCTTAGCGACCCCAAGCAGTGAAAAGGGGAAAAGTGTCAGCCTGACATAGTCCTTGGAAACATTCGGATAATTGTAAGTGTCCGTAATTTCCAAGAAATTCTGAATATGCCTCTGCGGATCTTCATGAGATAGACCCACATATTGCCCTGTGGACTGGATCAGCTGTACCATGTACTGTTTGAGTTCAAAGTGCCCTGTGATATCAGGCTTCGCAATAGCCTGAGTCATATTAGCAAGATTGGGCCTTGCGGCTTCAATCACCGCGCGTTCCTCATTCCCTTCCATCTCTATTGGCTGTGGTTGGACTACTATGTCCAACTCTCCTTAAACTCTGGTTCTTGCGTCTACTTCCCTCCTCGCTCTGTGAAGTGTTCTTTCAATTTCAGGATCAAGGGGAAGTAGATTGTTTGCGCTTCGGCTCCTCCGCATTCAGAAGAAAAGCCTGTGTTCACACAAACCAGGTAAACTAAAAATTAAAGCTTGAACAAATAATCAATAAAAGCTTAACTCAGTCAAGTAGCTAATTTCTAAGTCCCCGGCAACGGCGCCAAAAACTTGTTGCGATCAAAACACTCACGCAAGTGCACGTGATCGTCAAGTAATAAAGTAGTGAGTAGAGTATCGTTTCCACGAAGACTTGTGATTAACTTTTGACTGATTCAAACTCAATTAACTTATTGATCCAAGAGATTTCTCACAAAATATAGTTGTCTCTAATTCACTACCTAAAAATATCAATTACTAAAATAACTAGAATAATCAACTAAACACACAGCAATTTCGAATAACAATCAATAGGGAAGAATATTCCAGGGTCACGGGTTAGGTAACAGTCATGTTGCATTCTTGGCTTAAAATAACTCATTGATTTATCTGGATTATTGATTGACATGGTTGATAATGCTCGTAAGGATCTTTCGACTCCTTACTCGCCTATTCAAATTAACTCAATGCCTATATGTCTATGGAATTAAGATTAACAAGAATGCGTTTACAGTTCCTGTATTTCGACCAAGCAAGGCAATTAGGTATATGTCTATCCTAATTGCGAATCCGTCCCCCGATGCCCGGGTTCAAGAACTTGCTCTATTTAATTCTATATGCAATCCAAAGTTCCCACTTTCGAGTTCAACTCTAGATTCGTAGATAGTATTTCACTGTTAGCTACTCAGCAAAATAATTGAGAACAGAATTAAACAAAACAACCCAATATGATTAAACCAACTTTGTTAAATTAAACACTGAACAACAACAATCATGTTTCACCCATGACCCTAGAACAATAGGTTTTAGCCAGTCATAGCAGTGTTCATCTCAATAATGTTTAATTTCATTCAAAACGTAAAAACAAGAAGAAGAAAAGAAGAACTTGATGTTGGATTTTCCTCCTTGCCTCTTGCCTCTATGTTTCTTGCACTAAACTATGAAAACCTCGATATCTTACTCCTTGGGCGAGCTTGACTTTATATAGGTTAAGTGAAATTTCCTCCAGATTTCCGATTTTGCCCCTAACAGACCTTTTCCGGAATTGGGACTAGCGCGAACACGCTAATGTTCGCGCTAAAGTTCGCGCTAGTCTCCTGACATTGTGCCTCCCGCTTCTGGACTAGCGCGAACGCGCTAGACTTCGCGCTAGTTCAGGATCTTATCTCATACGAGAGCTAGAGGGTAAAAAGGTTTACTAATGAATTGGATGGATCCACTGTTTAGAGCCTTGGCGCTCCTTTACTCCTAGGGCTGGGTATATATCGGATAAAATTGATAGCGCGAACCGAAAAAAGTTTATTAGGTTATCCGTATCGGGTTATTGGGTTAATGGTTCAGTAACGATTTAGTGTTAATTTACTATTGGATTATTGGTTTGATTCTCGGTTTGCCCAATTTTTTTAATGGTTTAACCGATAATCCAATAAACTTTATAAAAATACGATTCCAATTCTCCCAATTCTCTATCTACTGTTCTACCCCTCACAAATTTGTCATTCAACATGTAGAAAAACAATCTTGCGGGGTTTATTATATTCTTTGAGAGCGTTACAACAATGAGAGAGTTTATCATATTCTTTATACAGTACACATTATCTTTCATTACTTCTACCCTCTAGAATCGAGATTGAGTTATCTTATCTGGTAAATTGATAATCGAACCGATAACGATCAATAATCGATTAACCAATATCTTATCAGTTCGGTTATCGGTTTAGCATATTTATAAACCGATAACCGATATGCTAAATCGATATCATTTACAATCGAACCGAACCAACCGATGCCCACTCCTATTTACTCCTTTCGATGCAAAATATTTTTTCGTAACCAAACACCAAAAAATAACTTTCTCGATATATTTTCCTTTACAATAAACACAATAGTGTACAATCCGTTGCCGCAACGATATAGTTGGTATAGTGATACTCACTACTCTAAAAATAATCACGGAAATTCTGTACTAGCTTGAGGCGTGTCGTTGGAAAAACTGTCCTTAAAGGATATTTCTTAAGTGCTAGTGCATCCCTAGGATTATATTCAACAAATTCTTTAAGTATAAATTAGGAGTTAAAAACAACAGCAAATAATTATTATAGTAGAAAAACCAAGCGAAGAAAATAAGAAGAAAGAAGTTTATATCTTTCTCAAAGGAAATTGTGTGTGTATATATATACTAGTTTTCGGCCACGTGCGTTGCACGTGTATCTCGTACTAATTCATGCAAATATTTTTCAAAAAAGCAACGAAGAGTTATTGCAATCTCAAAAACCTTTAGGAGAAGATCAGAGAGCATAATTTTACAAAAAAATATTTAAGATAAAGACATTTTTTTTTAATGAAAATACCTTGTAATTCTCAATATATAAGCTAAAATTTCTTGTACTGTCACAAGTAAATTATATACGTTCATCATCTTTATTATTGAAGCTTCACTTTTTCAAAAGTGGACAAATAAAGGTTAATAAATTTGTAACGACCTAACTGGTCGTTTTGAGCATTTGCATTTCGCTCGGTAGTTTCTAGTACCTCCGCATGGTGTACTATGACTTACGTGAATCGTCGGTGTTGGGTTTTCAACTTATTCGGAATCTATTTGGAAGAATGAACTTCAAGATTTAAGCTCTAAGTTTGAAGAGTTGACCAAGTTTGACTTTTTAGCATTGGACCTCGGAATGGAGTTTTGCCGGTTCCGTTAGCTCCGTTGGGTGATTTTGAACTTAGGAGCGTGTCCGGATTGTAATTTGGAGGTCCGTAGTCGAATTAGTCTTGAAATGGCGAAAGTTGAATTTTTGGGAAGTTTGACCGGGAGTGGACTTTTTAATATCGGGGTCGGATTACGATTCCAGAAGTTGGAGTAGGTCCGTAATGTCAAATGTGACTTGTGTGCAAAATTTGAGGTCAATTGGAAGTGATTTGATAGGTTTTCGCATCAGTTGTAGAAGTTTGAAGTTTAAAGTTCATTGATTCGACTTGAGGTGTGATTCGTCACTTCGAGGTTGTTATGCGTGATTTAAAGCCTCGAGTAGGTTTGTTTCGTCATATAGAACTTGTCTACAAAATTTGGCGTCATTTGGAGTTGGTTCGATATGGTTCGGACGCGTGGTTGCGATTCTAGAAGTTCTTGAAGTTTACTTTGATCTTCATGCGTCTTGGTGTCCGATTCGTGTTTTTAGATGCTATTTTGATGTTTTGATCGCGTGAGCGAGTTCGTGCTGTGTCTTTGGACCTTGGTGCATGGTTGCTTTGGAGCCTCAGGGGGGAGGGTGGGGTCGGATGAGTTTCGGATTGGATTCGAAATGATTTTTCATGATTTTGAGTGTTGGTACTGGTGTCATCGCATTTGCGATGTATTTGTTGCAAGTGCGACTATCGCAGTTGCGAAGTAGCCTCGCATTTGCGAAACTAGGTTGCTAGGAAGGCACTCGCATTTGTGAAGAATTTGCCGCTTTTGCAAAGCCTGTTGAGTTCGCATTTGCGGACTTAGAATTGCATTTGCGATAAAGGGCTAGGTTGGGTTAGTTCGCTTTTGCGACCAACTGGTCGCTTTTGCGAAGGACTAGTGTTCGCATTTGCTACCCTTTTAGTTGCATTTGCCAAGGCAACAGAGAATTTCAAAACTTCGCTTTTGTGATGAGTTGTTCGCATTTGTGAACCCTATGTCTCAAATGCGACATCTGCTGCCTGCATATAGCTGAGAATTCCGAGACTTAGCTTCATTTTATTATATTTTGAATCCTAGCTTCGATGGGAGGCGATTTTGTGAAGGAATTCTCATACCAAATCATTGGGTAAGTACCTCTAATCAATTCTTAACTACATTTCATGATTTTACATAAGATTTAACATCAGTTTCATGAGAATCTAGGGAAAAAATTGAGGATTTTGTCAAAATTCTGAAAAAATAAAAGTTTGGGATTTGAGAGTCGAATAGGACTTGGATTTGAAAATAAAATACATATTTGGACTCGTGGGGTTATGGGTAGTCAGGACCTACCCTTGCACCCGGGTTTTGACCGGGCAGACCCAGCGGTTAACTTCTGTTGATTTTTTTAGAAATTGTATAAAAAACACAGCTTTATTAATTAAAATTATTTTATCTTGCATTGTGTGATGTATTTAAGTTGTCTTTGGCTTAATTGAGCCAAGCGGAGGTGAATATGTAAAGGAAAAAGCTAAATTGAGTATGGAATTAGCCGAATTGAGATAAATGTCTTGCCTAACTTTGTTAAGGGAATTTTTCGTACTATTTGACATTGTTTGCTACATGCCGGGGTGATACATATATGAGGTGACGAGGGTATATATATGTGCCAGGGTTAAACATGCTCGGGGTAGGTTATGTTATAAATTGTGTCTTGTAGAACTACGTGGCCTTCTTGCTTCATGTCTTACCTGACCCCTAGATTACTATAATATGGAATTGAATGTTAGAAACTAAAATTTAGTTTATAATAACTTGATTAGAATTGGACGAAATTCTGAGAAACATTGATGTGTCTAATTTGGACATCATTATGCTTAATCATTGATACATTACTACGATCGGTATTCTTGAGATACTAGATTCTATGCTCGTGTCGTAGACCATTCTTGAGATTTGTTGAGATACTTGAATAATAAGGTTCTTGAGGGTTTATTGAACTATTGTTGGCTTGAAAGTTGTGATTGGGGTTTCATTTGGAATATTTGTTTAAACACTCCCTTGACATTATTTATGCTTCCTACCTTGTTTGTCATTGATATACATATGCTTGGTAAGGAAGAGTGCAAAGCACGAAGGGTGATGCCGTGCCATTGTATATACGTTATCATGTGAGGGAACGTGTAAAGCACGAAGGATGATGCCGTGCCAAATCATTGGAGAGTAAAAGCATGAAGGATGATGTCGTGCCATATTATTGAAAGAAAAAGCACGAAGGGTGATGCCATGCCATATCATTTGAGAGTAAAAACACGAAGGGTGATGCCATGCCATATTATTGAGAGTACAAGCACGAAGGGTGATGGCGTGCCATATCATTTGAGAGTAAAAGCACGAAGGGTGATGCCATGCCATTTCATTTACATTATTATGCTTTTATGTTATCGCGAGTTCATGGCACGAAGGGTGATTCTGTGCAGGTGAGGACCAGGGACATGCATTTGGTTATGATATCTTTACCTCGTATTTACGTTCATGTCTTTACCTTGAGCTGTTATTGCCGTACTTATGGTTTTTATGTGACTTGTCGTTAATGCCTTGTCCTTATCCTCTATCTTAATAGTTATTTATTGACCATGCCTTCTACCTGCTTAATTTGCAAATGCCATGCCTAGTTACCGTTGTTATATCTATATCCATGTCGTATCTATTTTGTTACACTTTAGTACAAGCCTTCTACTATGTTAGTCATCCATGCTTTACTTGTTAGCCTATAAAGATCTTCTTCGTCCTTCTTGTTAGTTATATTTACATCTAAACTTCATACCATGTTAGTTAGTGAAATTTATGTTCTTCTACCATACCTGCTGCCATTGTTTTTGTAACATCTATCCCGTTTATTTTTATTTTCTATATGCTTCCGACTTCTTGATTGTTACTTTCTAGGTACTCTCTTCTTGGTGGACATTATTGTTAGAAATTATTCTACCTGGTTGGTATTATTGTATGCACATTTGTTAAGGATGAGATGAACGCACGAAGGGTGTTGCCGTAATAATTGATTGACACATTATTATTCATATATGGTGAGGAAGAGATAAAAGCACAAAGGGTGTTACCGTGCCATTTGACTTGATGCCTTGGATATACTTCTCACGCCAGGAAAGATTATGAATTTTCTACTATGATTTCTCCTAGTAATCGTTTACTGTCTCGCATAGTTGTTCATGGTACTCTTATCTGTTGTGTTCTGAACTGTCTATACTGTTAGTCTAATGTACATGTTATAACAGTAAGAATCTTTAAACTAAAAATCCTCGTCACTACTTTGACGAGGTTAGACAAGATACTTACTGGGTACATGGGGTCGGTTGTACTCATACTACACTTCTGCACCTTGCGTGCAGATTCTTCTCTGGGAGCGGAGCTGCTGGTGATGTCGGGAGCTGACTCGGGAGATGTTCGTGCATCCCGTATAGAGCTGCCATTTGTCTTTGGTAGTTTTAGATTTTGCTAATCTGTTATGTAATTTTCAAATAGATAGTGTAATTATTTGTACCAGCTCCTTGGGTTAATAGATAAGTTTTCAGAAAATTCTTCATTGTTTTCTATAAATTTCATTTAGATTGTATTGACTGTTAATTGGCTTACCTAGCGGGTGACAAAATTATAGAGGAAAAAGATATAGCATACAAAATGAGGATGCACTGAACATAAACGGGTAACCCGTTAAATGAAATGTTCCTTCGGAAAGAATAAATGTGAAATTTGCAGACGTTAAGTAACTATAATTAACAATTTGTAAGTCTAAAGAGAACTTGATTTACTATTCACTGATTAGAAATTGGTTTATAAGAAAAATGATAAAAAGCTAATGATGTGCGGGACCTTTAATTTTTGTTTTCTATCCAAAAAAAGGGTTGCCCGATGCACTAAGCTTCCGCTATGCACGGGGTCCAGGGAAGAGTCTGACCACAAAGATCTATTATTTTCTATCCAGTATACTATTAATTCGGATTTGCGCTGTAAAATTTCATTTAGAATTAAGAATGAATGAGTACTTACCACTCTGCGAGAACCTTTGATAGTATATATATATGCGACCTTAGCTGGTCGTCATGTACCATAGGTCAAACTTTTAGCATTATTTCTAGTTAATTAATTAGTTATATACTTGGGTTCTTACGAATATGTTTTGGAGTTTGCTTTCCTTTTTTTTTTTTTTTTTTTTTGGAGTCAGATGTATATAGGTCAGATGTTTTGGGCTCCAGTGTCCGGTGCCCGCATTGGAGCCCGACTATATTCGGATTCGCGCCGCGTAGGGCCTCTTTCGGGGGGAAGCGCTCCCAACCGAGGATTTTTCCATACCCAGGGCTCGAACCCGAGACCTCTGGTTAAGGGAAGAGCAGTCCCATCCACTGCACCACATCCTATATATATATATATATATATATATATATATATATATATATATATATATAGTAGTAAAGTGAAGGGTAAAATGGTCTTTCTGTTTCTGATGGATACATTTGTAATTTAACCTTACACTTTGGACTTCACACTTATAATATAGTACGTTCTATGTTATATGTTATATGTTATGTTATATTCTAAATGTTATAAGGCTGATAAAGAACCAACAGTGGGAATTTTGGAAATTTACCTATTTGGATTAGTTCTCACAACAAAGGGAGGCAAAAAAAAAAAAACAAGAAAAAAAGGGAGGCAAATTCACTATTTTTCCCTTTAGGCCCATTTATTTTTAGGCAAATTCATAAGGTCAGTTGAGGAAAACTTAATCCCATTACCTTAATGAATAACTATGATCTCACTTAAGCAAACACAAAATTGGCTGTGTGTATTCCATCCTAATCTGAAGCATCGCTTTGCTATAAATGATGAATAATATTAATATTTTTTTCGTATACATACAGAGAGAGACACACATAAATGATGGCAAGCTAAACCCAAAAGGTTAATCTACATAATCTTAGAGTGAGAAACTCTCACATCTGACTACACATAGAAGGGAGAATACAACCAAAATACCCAATATATCCCTGGAACTATCGGACATTCCCATGGAGGAAGATGTTAATCCAGCGCATTCCTACAAGGTAATGCTATAAGTCAAGGAAGATACAACCTAAACGGAATACTACACAAATGAACTTGGTAGAACAGAAAGTGATGTAAAGGGCAAGGAAAATCGTGGCCCAATCATCCTCACTCAAGATGATAAAACCCGCCTATATGAACTATGACGTTTCTCGATTTTTATCAAAATCTGTGGTAGACGAATGCCACATCACCTCCTTCGATCCAAACTAATTGATCTATGAAACCCCTTCGACAGCTAATATTAATTGACTTAGGATGAGATTTCTTTATAATCAACTTTGGAAAGGAAGAGAATCTGATAAAGGCACTACACCATGGACCATGGTTCTATCCGGTGATTTCCTCTCAGTCAGAAGGTGGGAATCAAAATTTTCCCACAAGAGGCTACACTAACCTTTACTGCTATATGGGTGTGGTTGCCACAATTACCAATTGAATTTTACGACAAAGAGATACTTGAGAAGGTTGGAAGGAAACTAGGGAAGCTACTCAAATTTGATACGTGCACATCAGCTACATTAAGGGGCAGATACGTGCGAATTTGTATACAAATACCACTAGAAATACCAGTAGAAGCATCCATCACTATTGGGGACCACAAACAAGCGGTTGTATACGAAGGAGAAAATATCATATGCACACGTTGTGGAAGGATATGTCAAACCCTAAAATCGTGTACTCACAGGCAAAAGTTCCCTCCCCCGACCCAAGACCAGCCAGAATGCTCCTCTTCAAAAGTCAACGCTGGTGAGGGAGAGGAATGGAAAACAATTGTCTTCCCCAGAAGAAAGAAACAGGGACACCCCTCACCACAAGGCCAAACTACAACACCAGAGGAAAAGAAGGAAAAAACTCCACTCCAATTAGAGGTATCCAAGTCAGAATGTTCGATGCAAACTCCGGCAAGTTTCTTGAAACTAAAATATTTCGATATAACTCTAAGACTAATCCTATACATGCCAATTCTGAACGCCCTACCAACACAAGTCACGGGCCAAGGGAAAATACTCTTATCTCAAAGAGCCATCCTACCCGAGAACAACCCATGCGGGAACAGCCCAACACAAGCACAAAAAGGAAAGCAGGCCCAGCAGGTGAAGACCCAACTCTCAGCAAAGAAAAGGGACCTACAAACTCAAAAGGGATTGTCCAAATGGCCCCCAGAGAAAACAGAACAGTAGGCCCAAAGGGAACAAGTGGGGGCTTGTCAAGTCAACAAAATAACCCACTAAGATACAATTATCCCTTCTGTCACAAGGGCCCATACCCACTTGAAGGACCCCATTACCAATGATGCCCCCTACAGAGCTACATCACCCTACCAAACAATTCTACAAAAGAAAAAAAGAAAAAACCTCCATAGATACTTAAGTGCCATATTCGATAAATCACCAAAGCTCAGGTGATTTGACACTTTCCGTCAACTCAACCGGATTCACATTTAATTCGAAATCTTAGGTATTAAGTTTACGTAACACAAAACACGAGTGATTTAACTCCGATATTAGTGACGACCCTTGATTACCCCCAAAGCCCTTTAATTAATACCAGCCCAAAAAGGGAAAACCAAAGAAAACAAAAAATGGACCAACCTACCAAACCCCGAATCGTTCTGACTTCCACCCCTCCGCTACCAGACTATACTCCAGTGTCTTGGCTGGAGATAGCACTCCACTACCAGGCTTGTGCTACAATTTTCAGCTGGAAAATCAACCAATCACACTCATAATCCAAAACCAGGCTCATCTAGCAAGGGTTACAACAAAAGGCCCTAAATAGGGGTTTGGCGACATTTGAAACACAACTTTGGCAATCGCTTATTCTACAGAGCAGTTTCAACCCTCTGCAGCTAACAAATGATGCTCCATCAGTGCACAACCTCATGCAATAAATCTTTAACTCGATCCCCTTCTTCCTAGACCCAGCGGCATCGAAATCAGCAGCGAGATCATAATTCTCAATGATGGAACAATGGCCTCAGCAGGACCCTTCGTCTTCAACACCGGAGAAACAACAATTACCACCACTGGAGAATATCTAGAAGGAGATAATGAAAGCACTAGAGATACTCAAGGGAAGGGAAACCAACAAGGAGGTGGCAAATCTGAGGGCTTACTGTCCACTAAGAAAAGACTCCCTATGGCTGGAGGCAGTAAGTGCAGTGGAATTCAGTGTAGACTACAACGAGACCCTAATAAAACTATGTCTTAAAACATGTCACAACCCAAATCCTAATCTATCGTTATGGCGCCAATCGATTATACTAGGAAAGCCGACATTTCCAAGATACTTTCAATATGTAACAGAATATAAATCAATAAATTTTAAATAAATAAAGTTTTCATAAACCAGGGTAAAATCCAAAACACGAGTGCGGGAAATAGCTCCCAATATCGGGGGGGTCACTGAGCCCATGAGCATCTATACATAACCAGTCTAGAAATGAAACGTCTATAACAGTTTGGATCCAAATACAATAAAAGAAAAGATAAGAAGGATAAAAACAAGGACTGCAAATGCCAGGGAGCTACTTCTATCTCCAACGGTCAGCTACGTGAAATATCAACATCCTCTGTGTCCAGAAATTCCTGGATCTGCACACGAAGTGCAGGGTGTGGCGTGAGTTTGGACAACCAACTCTGTAAGTAACAATAATAAATAAGAAACTGAAAGATAGTGACGAGCTACACAATTATAATTCATTTTCAGTAGTCTCAACAAGGAAATAAACATGCTTCCCAAATCCGTCAAATTAAGTCCAATCAGTTTGTTTATGCCAAGTTCAAGTAAAGCCGGATAAAAATATCTTTCAGAAGCTTTCAAAATAGTGATATAAGACAACTATGTACAACCATAATGAAATCATATACAACCTCTCAGGGCAACAATCACTCAGTCCTCCCATTCACTCCAACTTCACAATCACTCATTCCTCACGATCACTCAGCAATCGACACTCGGCAATCGCACTCAGTAGCTACCTGCGCTCACTGGGGGTGTGTACATACTCCGGAGGGGCTCCTACATCCCAAGCGCTATATCAAGCCAATCATGGCATAAATCATTGAAACATGCTGCGGCCCGATCCCATAAATATCTTCATAATTAGGCCCTCGGCCTCACTCAGTCATCAATCTCTTCAGTCTCTTGGGCTCTCAAAAAATCATAAAAATCATCCCAAACAACAATGATATGATGTATCAACAAGAATAATAGCGACTGAGATATGATATACAAATAAAAACTGAGACCGAGTACAAATAGCATTTAGCAGGCAATTCAACGCGTAACGCGGCCTCTGTGGATCCCAATAGTACTAACACATAGCCTAAACATGGTTTCAATATGATTTACAGTCAAATTTCTATAATACATGGAGAGAATATAGCTAACAACAAGTTTATTCAACTTTACAGTTTCACGGAATGGACCAAGTCACAATTCCCACGGTGCACGCCCAAACGCGCGTCACCTAGCACGTGCGTCACCTTCAAAACAATCACATAACATAAAATCCCTGGTTTCATACCCTCAGGACCAGATTTAGAACTGTTACTTACCTCAATCCGAGCAAAACTCTACTTCAAAATGCCTTTGCCTCGCAAGTCAGCCTCCAAATGTCTCGAATCTAGCCACAAACAGTACAATACAATCAATACGAGCTAAAGGAATCAATTCCATAAGAAAATACAGAACTATAAGTCAAAATCCGAAATCGGCTCAAACCCGACCGTTGGGCCCACATCTCAAAATCTGACAAAAATCACAAAATCCGAAAGCCCATTCACTCACGAGTCTAACCATACCAAATTTATCAAAATCCAACACCAAATGGCCATTTAAATCCCCAAAATTCACTCTCCAAATCCTAGCCTCAAACCCCCAAATTTCACCTTAAAATACACCAACTAGGTGGTAATCAGTGGGGAAACATAATTATTGGAGAAAAATGAACACAAGGAGCTTACCTCAAGAATCTCTTCAAAAACCCTCTCAAAAACCTCAAAAATACGAGCGCAAAATGTTAGAAAAGGTCAAAAATCCTGGAACCTCGCTTATATAGGTTCTGCCCAGGTCTTCCGCACCTGTGGTCACTTACCCGCATCTGCCATTTCGCGAGTGTGAACAAGTCACCCGCTTGTGCAAAAATTTCTGCTCTTATGGACCAAAATCTAGCTCCTACTGGTTCGCTCATGCGAGCACATATCCTCTTCTGCGGAGCCCAGCCCACAGGTCACATCCGCTTCTACGGTCCTTCTGTCGCTTCTGCGGTCACGCAGGTGCGAGAAAACCATCGCACCTGCGGCCATCTGCTACCTCACCTGAACTCCGCATCTGCGTGCTCCTCTCTGCATCTGCGAGCTCACACTTGCAGTTGCCCATCCGCGGGTGTGATTACACCAGTAGAGACAACACTTCGTCCATCCTTCAACATCAAATTTTGATCCGTTTGCCACCCGAAATCAACCCGAGGCCCTCCGAGACCTCAACCAAACATACCAACAAGTCTTATAACCCAATACGAACTTAGTCGAACCCTCAAATCACCTCAAACTACATAAAAACATGAATCACACATCGATTCAAGCCTAATGAACTTTGAACTTTGTAAGCCACCTCCTCGATCCTCTGAAGCACCTCAAAAGGCCCAATAAATCGAGGGCTCAATTTGCCATTCTTCCCAAACCTCATAACACCCTTCATGGGTGAAACCTTCACCAGAACCTTCTCCCCAACTATGTAAGCAACATCACGGATCTTCCTGTCGGCATAACTCTTCTGTCTAAAATGCACCGTGCGAAGCCGCTCCTGAATCAATATAACCTTGTCCAAAGCATCCTGAACCAAGTCAGTACCCAATAGCCTAGCCTCACCCGGCTTAAACCAGCCCACCAGAAATCTACACCGCCTCCCATATAAAGCCTCGTACGGAGCCATCTTAATGCTCGACTGATAGCTGTTGTTGTAAAAAAATTCTGCGAGCGGCAGAAACTGGCCCCATGAACCCCCCGAAATCAATGACACAAACATGTAGCATGTCCTCCAATATCTGAATAGTGCGCTCTGACTGCCTGTCCATCTGAGGAGTCTTGAGAAACTTCAGCAGCAACTGGGTGCTAGGATTCATGAGAAGTCTACCCCACACCACAAACACATAAGCTGAACTTTTTGCAGTACTGCAGGGATTACAAATTGCTGAGCAAAGAGGATTCATACCCCTTGAAATCAACACAGATCCAACAAAGATGATAAGAATGCTTAACTCGAGTAACCATGTCTTTGACTCAATCTTTTTTGAATGTAGGTCAATCATCCTAAGATTAAGAGACGTGGTGGTGAAGCACAGCTACAGGGAGACGAATAAAGTAGCTGATCTGATGGCAAAAGATGGTGCAAACAAAGATTTTTGTTGGTAGAACGAGAACTGTGATAGTTCCTCTGGTGTTTGCAAATGAAGCTTTTGGGCAGACATCTTAGAAAATGTTTTTCCTAGAAAAATTTTGGATTGTAATATTAATACTTTTAATCACAGCTTAGTGTAATGACCCGACCGGTCGTTTTGAGCCCTAGTGCGCAGTTCAGCAGTTCGAGGCCATGAGCAGCTTCAATTCAGGCATTTTGACTTGTACGCGTGGTCGGAATTAAATTTCGGGAAGTTCGGAGTTGACTTGGAGAGGAAATTCTCATTTCGGAAGCTTTAAGTTGAGTGAATTGACTTAGGATTGGATTTCAGAGTAAACGACATCGGAATCGGGATCTGAAGGTTCCAGTAGGTTTGTATGATGATTTCAGACTTGGGCGTATGCCCGGATCGGGTTTTGGATGACCTGGGAGCGTTTTGGCGCCTATTGTGGAAGTTAGCATTTTGGAGGAAATTTCATAAGTTTGGTTGAAGTGCATTTCAGTGTTATTGATGTCCGTTTGGGACTCCAAGTCTGGGAGTAGCTCCGTATGGTGATTCTGGAGTTGGGAGCGCGATCGGAAGTGAATTCGGATGCCCGTGGGTCATATTGGGGTCATTTGGCTAAAGACAGAAATTTGAAGGTTTTTGAGAAGTTTGACCGGAGGTGGATTTTTTGATATCGGGGTCGGAATCCGATTCTGGAAGTTGGAGTAGGACTGTGATGTTAAATATGACTTGTGTGCAAAATTTGGAGTCAATCGGACGTGATTTGATAGGTTTAAATATTGAAAGTAGAGTTTGAAATTTCTAAAGTTCATAAAGCTTGGATTTGAGGTCGATTCGTGGTTTTAGCGTTGTTTGATATAATTTGAGGCCTCGAGCAAGTCCGTAATGTGTTTTAGGACTGGTTGGTATGATTGGTTGGGGTCCCGGGGGCCTCGGGTGGATTCCGGGTGGTTACGGATCGAATTCGGAGTTTGAAGAAGAGCTGAAGTTGCTGGTTGCCGGTGTAACCGCACCTGCGAGACTAGGGCCGCAGGTGCGGAGCCGCAAAAGTGGCCCTATGGTCGCAGATGCGGAATTTGGTAGAAGAGAGCTGGGACCGCAGATGCGGTCGTTTTGCCGCAGATGCGGGACCGCAGATGCGGAAGAGAGGGCGCAAAAGTGGAATGGACTGGGGAGCCCCGGACCGCAGAAGCGGCAATTGGACTCGCACCTGCGGAACCGCAGAAGCGGTCAAGTGACCGCAGGTGCGGAAAGTGCTGGAGGCAGAGAGTGTTTTAAAAATCGAGATTTGGCCATTTTCTCTCATATTTTCTTGGCTTGGGCAATTCTTGGAGGGTTTCAAGAGGGGATTTTCATCATCAACGATAAGGTAAGCTATCCCCGCCTATCTTGAGTTAAATACATTGATTATGTATGGAGTTTAGCGTGTAGATTGGTAGAAGTTTGGGGGTTTGAGGAAAACCTAGAAAATTGATATTCTTGGAATTTGACCACGATTTTGGGTATGGAATTGAGAGTAAATTATATATTTGAGTTCATGAGGCTATGGGTAAACTTATTCTTCGAAAATTTTGGCAAATCCGGGTACGTGGGACCGAGGGCATTTTTGTCAACTTTTTTATTGGGGTTA
The DNA here is from genome assembly GCF_001879085.1 of Nicotiana attenuata. NCBI lineage: Eukaryota > Viridiplantae > Streptophyta > Magnoliopsida > Solanales > Solanaceae > Nicotiana > Nicotiana attenuata. Next base: position 1,360,201 of record NW_017670270.1, read on the forward strand.
GGAATTTTTATAAATTGGATTGTAATGAGTAATTGAGCATATATTAATGGATTTGTGTAATTATTGGCTAGCTTTGGAGCATTTAGCATTGATTAGAGTCTTCGGAAGGGCGTGGAATGCCGGTTATGGATCTTCGGAGCGAGGTGAGTCTCCTTTCTAACCTTGTGAGAGGGAATTGTCCCCATAGGTGAAATAATTGGTTATGTGCTCCTAATTGTGGGGGCTACGTACGCGCGAGGTGACGAGAGTCCGTGCGTAGCTACTAATATGTGTAAGTCCGGGTAGTCTAGGACCCAAAAAGCATACTATACTTGGAATATCTGTGATCTTATTGACAATTGAATTTCTTAAATCCTATCGAATTGGTAAGTGAATTTCTAAGAAGATTAAACTTCATTTTCTTGAATCATTAAAAGAGAATTGGCTTTTATTTGGATAAATGTTCCCCGATAAATTCTTAATTTGCTGTTTGAGCATGTATTTCTATGTGTACCTGCGTCGCATGTATGATTCGCGAGCAGGGTGATTGTTTAGTTAAATATGACCGCGTCGCATGTGTGATTCGCGAACGAGGTAATAGATGCATCTATGGTTTGTGCCGTTCGGCCCTCGGCAGTGCACAGTTTACATTTCTGTTGAATCGGGTCGTACGACCTCGGCGTGAGTTGCGCATGTTTGAATTGCTTGTCTTGAGATCTATTGATATTGCTGTCTGCTGTCCCGACTTGAGATAATTGTTAATTAATGAATTATGAATCCGGAGACCTTAAGTAAACAAGAAATTTTCACCTATTTAGTGACTCATTTGAATTTTATTGTTGTTCTTAATAAACCCGTGAGTCATCGTGTTAATAATATTATTACTGGACCTTTAGTAAGTGTCGAAGTTGCCATCTCGTCTCTACTTCTTCGAGATTAGGCGGGATACTTACTGAGTACACGTTGTTTTTGTACTCATACTACACTTCTGTGCATTTTTGTTGCACAGGCACATGCACCTCTAGTGGCCTAGTGGCGCAGCAGCATGATTGACACGGAGACTAGGTGAGCTGTATTTCCTCGAGGCGACCCACAGCTAGTATAGTCTCTCTCAGGATTTTATTTATTTTCTATCCAATTTGTATTCCGGACAGCTGTTGTACTTTATTCGATTTTTCTTAGAAATTGCTCATGCACTTGTGACACCGATTTCTGGGACACTTATGAAGTATTTTGTATTAATTGCTTATCATTTAATTTGAATTGAAGCGATTGTCTTTTTATTGGTAAAGTTGAAGGAAAGCCAAAGTTTTCAAAAGTATTAAACTGAAAATTTAATTAAGTATTTTGGGTTGGCTGGCCTGACAATGGTGTCCGGCGCTATCACGACCTTTAATGGGATTTGGGTCGTGACACTCAGGGTTTAACTCATACCCCTTAAAACAATGCTCTTGTTTAGCTATAGTTGGTAATATATATATATATATATATATATATATATATATATATATATATATATATATATGATGGCAAGCTGATTCTACACTTCCTTTGTTAAGGAGTTAAAATCCTTTTTTATTACGTTTATTAAGTTAGATACTTTTAAATATAAATGTTACTCCCTGCGGTTCACAATAAGTGTCCAATTTTCTTTTTCATTTTGGTTCAAAATAAGTATCCTGTTATGTAATCAAGAAAGAATTCAATTTGTTTTTACAAAATAACCCTTATGTACATATCCCTAAAAAGTTTTCTTACTCCTCACATTAAATGTTTAATTAGGGGTAGTTTAGTCATAGTAGGTATTTTTGTATAGAATTTAGTATTTTCTTAATGGGCGTGCTAAAAGTAAATTGGACACTTATTGTGAACCGGAGGGAGTAGTATTCACTACCTTTGAGAATACCCCTTTTTTGACGAGCGTTTACTTATACATTTCATGTAGTCAAAGCACATTAATAACCCATATATAGTATGCATGTACTTTCTTTTGTGTATTACATAAGTACTATTCTAGCTTGATCCGAATTTGGAAGTCTTAATTTATTGTAATAAATACTATATATTTTTTCAAGATTTATTAATTTCTTACGCAGGACTTTCCACATAAAAATATAACAAACGCCAGACGATTTGTGACAACCTTTTGATGAAACGAAGTGCTAACCTAACAAATGATGCCACACGACTGTAAAGTAATTTCTTTGCATGGTCAATCTGATCATAGTTAATTAAACACAGATATTACCGTTTACCAACATCATATAACACTAAATCCCCTTCTAATCAAAATACTCATGCTTTTTACCGTAAAAACTACTTATATCGATTAAATACATTATTTAAGTGATAATAACTACTAATGCTCCTAACGCCTTCTTCAGATAGCTTTCAATTTTGTTTGAAAGTAAAGAAGAGGATATTTTATTTAAGAATCTCTTATTTTATATCTTGTAACTTAAGGTTTAATTTCTGTAGGCAAAACTTATTTTACCTTGATTTTTAGACATTATGTATATGTAATTCTCTAAAACTCACTTGATCTGCCTTTTAATTTGATCTTGAATTGCGAGTTTGCAACTTATTGTACTTTTTTTTTTTTTTTTTAATTTTCCGATATCCAAAGTTAAGTTCTATTGAACACTAATACTTATCAACAAAATTAAGCTCAACATTAATAAGTAAAGTTTATCAATTTAAAATAAAGGATGTCAATCTATACATACAATACATACATACAATACAACTATATTAAAAGCACGAAGCCCCTTAGAGAAATGTCGTTCGCCTTTTTTACCCTTAAAAATTAATCTCACAATAGAATAAATAGTCATTTTAGTATTACCTTAATATTTAGGAAATAGTATTTAATTACTTTTCTAATATTTAGGAAAAGACATTTAATTAGTTTCCTAATTTTATGACTTCGAATCTAACTAAATTTTGTATATGAAATCTTCCTTACTTAAACTATGGTAGCAATAAATTTGTCAAGGAAAAATAATAATACACGATAATCAAATTATTTTGTAAAATCTTCTCCCACTTCCAATTCTTTTTAGATCTAGGAGTCTTTGTTTTCTCCATATCTTATTTTAGCATAGAAATTGTCGATTTTTCTTTTTCTTTGTCTTAATCTTTTTACTTTTTCTCATTTCAAGTTTTCCCTCTTAGAATGGGTAAAAGACAGAAAAAATACTTTTAAAGGCAAAAGGCAATGAAACAAGCAGATTCTTCCGGTTAGAACATGCGCAGCGGAAGCAAGCATACAATCAGACATCAATTATATGTAAACTAGACAACGTAATAATAACGAGATTAGGAACACTAACTTCTTGAAATAGTTGCACAAATTCTCCAAGCAGCAAGAATCCAGGGCTGTAGTCTTCTGCTATATACCTAGTAAAACCTTAAACACTTTTGCTTTTGAGTGGGCAAAAACAATATAACTAGGGTAGTTAATAGGAGAAACCTGTCTCCTTTTTATGCACGAAATTAAGCCCTAAAAATAGGCTCAAAAACGTGTGGAGTAGGATTCCATAAGTAGAATCCTACTCCAACTCAAAAAGGTAACTTTTCTCCCAAGCTACTTTTCACCCAAGTTTGTCCAGGTTATTATTAGGTATAGCAGGGACCACAGAAATAATAAGAGGCTACTAATTATAGTACTAATTCGAAGTAGGCAAGAATTAGATCCTACTATAATTAATTGCAATTTATTCCACTAAAAAACTGCAATTGAACTCCTCAATATGAATTTCAAAAATTCATCAACACTTATTTTAACTCCCCATGTTAAGATTTTAAATACCAGTTAAATAAATTAAATCACTAAAAATTTAATTCAATCAACTAATTAAATCCTTTATAATTCCGCTTAAACTATCTCATGTGACGGATACAAGATTCACCGGCCGGGTTTTCACATGAAAACTTATAAGCTTATATAAAGGGGTATTATCAAACCCAAAAACCAAGTCATGGATTCTATCAACTAATTATTATTCACAAATGTTATTTGTTATTGTCCAATTTATTAGGCATATACTAACTCTAAATAAAGTCGTACCTTTTGATAAATCAAAACAATAAACAAATCACATTGATCATAATAATTATATCAAGATTAGGAGTATAAGCTCATTTAATGAATTAGAGAAAGTGTTTTATATGTATTCAGTACAAAAATACCTTTTCTCTACTTGGTCCGTTTAATATACACTGAGTATACTAGCACAAGAAGTTGGAGTAGACTTACTCCCATAATCAAGACAAATTATATAATAATCTTGTGCTACAATCATCAAGATATTTTGTCCGATAATATCTTCGATTGTGAACATAGTTTATTAATTATGAGAACCAACAATTTAATCTTTTGTGTATGAGCTAAGACTCCATACACTAAATTGTCTACTACATAATCAAAAGGACACACATGTTACGAATGATCTATTTAAAATAGTGCTTTATTGAATTGAATAAATTAAATAAACAATTATTTCATAAAGAACAAAATATAATACTATGTCTAAACCGCATGGTTAATAGTACATCCCAACAATCTCCCACTTAGACTCATAAACATGCGTCTAATATTTTAACACCCATTCCTTCTACATGCTTGTCAAAAATCTTCTGTGTCAAGCTCTTTGTAAACGGGTCTGCCAAATTATCCTCCGACGCAATCTTCAACACTCTTGCATCACCTCTTTGTGTTATGTCCCGAATTAAGTGATATTTACGCTCAATATGCTTACTTCTTTTATGGCTTCTTGGTTCCTTCGAGTTTGCAACTGCACCACTATTGTCACAATAAAGTACAATTGGTGCTTGAACGGAAGGAACCACATTAAGCTCTTTCAGAAAGTTCCTGAGCCAAACAGCCTCTTTGGCTGCTTCAGATGCAGCCATATATTCGGCTTCCATGGTAGAATCAGCAACACACGATTGCTTGATGCTCCTCCAACTTATGGCTCCACCTCCCAAAGTAAAAACATATCCTGAGGTAGATTTTCTAGAGTCTCTATCCGACTGGAAATCTGAATCACTATAGCCAATGGGTGTAAGATCACCTGAGTGATACACCAACATATAATCCCTAGTCCTTTTCAGGTACTTGATTATATGCTTAACAGCAGTCCAGTGTTCTCGACCAGGGTTAGACTGAAATCTGCTAACCATGCCAACGGCAAAGCAAATATCAGGTCTAGTACATAGAATTGCATACATAAGACTCCCTACAGCAGAAGCATAAGGGACCGCCTTCATCGTTTCTATCTCATCAGTCGTTTTTGGGGACTGATCTCTTGACAGACATGTCTAAAGGGGAGAAACCCTTTCTTGGAATCTTGCATGCTAAACCTGGTGAGAATAGTATCAATATAAAGTGCTTGGGACAAGCCTATTATCCTTTGCTTGCGATCTCGCATAAGCTTGATCCCAAGGATATGTGCTGCCTGTCCCAAGTCTTTCATATCGAAACGTGAGGACAACCATTCCTTTACTGAATTCAACATGCTCACATTGTTTCCTATGAGCAAAATATCATCTACGTACAAAACCAAAAATGTAACTTTATCTCCACTCCACTTCTTATAGACACAAGACTCATTTTCACATTGATCAAAACCGAATGTCTTAATCGATTCGTCAAAACAAGTGTTCCATGTCCTAGAATCTTGTTTCAATCCATAAATGGATTTCTTTAATTTACACAACATATGCCCATTTCCACTTTTTATGAAACCAACTGGTTGTGCCATATAGATGCACTCATCAAGACTTCCATTTAGAAAAGCGGTCTTGACATCCATTTTCCAGATCTCATAATCGTAATGAGCCGCAATGGATAAGAAAATCCTTATGGATTTAAGCATGGCTACTGGCGAAAAGGTTTCCTCATAATCGATCCCTTCTTTTTGAGTAAACCATTTTGCGACAAGCCTAGCTTTAAAAGTTTGCACTTTTCCATCCATTCCTCTCTTTTTCTTATTGATCCATCTACAACCTATGGGTTTGACTCCAATAGGTGGTTCTACAAGATCCCAGACTTGATTTGAGTACATGGACTCCATTTCAGATTTCATAGCATCAACCCATTTATCAGCATCTGTATCATGTAGTGCTTCGTCGTAATTAATAGGTTCTGTATTAGGCTCTTCAGGGATTCTATCATAAGATTCTCCCAAGAGCGCAAACCGGAGAGGTTTTTTAGTAATTCTCCCACTACGACTAGTCACTGCAGGTGGAGGCTGATTTTGTTGTTGAATCACTTCACCACTTCCTTGAACTGAAGTCTCAATGTTATTTTCCACAGCAGGTGGTGCTAGGATATCATTGACTTCTTCCTGGAGTGCAGGATCCCTCCCAGATTGCCTCTCAGATTCAGTGGAACTGTTCTTCCGCGGTCCTACCGCGGTTACGCCAGGACCGCGGTCAGGAGGCCCTGTAGAATCAGGGGCATTATTCTGCCGCGGTCCTACCACGGTTACGCCAGGACCGCGGCGAGAGAGGCTTTCGGATTCTTCAGGTTGCATAAAAATTTCAGGTTGTTCAACAACGTGAGGTTGCTCAACAATGTGAGGTTGCTCAACATTATTTCCACTACTTTGGGGTAGTGAGATGTCAGGCAATTGTTCTTGTGCAATCTGATGCCTATTGACATTTCTCCCACTAAGATAATGCAGTGGTATGTCAATGCTGGCTTCCGGGATACGTTCAAGAGTTGAGTCGTTAGTTATTCCATTATTTAATTCCTGTAAAACTAGTTTACTTCTAGGAATTGTCGTAACCATTACCTTCTTTTCTTTGGGACAATAAAACAAACCGCCTTTTGTTCCTTTTGGATATCCAATGAAAATGCATACTTCTGTCCTTGATTCCAATTTATCCGCTTTCCCTTTCAGCACATGTGCTGGACAACCCCAAACCCGAATGTGCCGTAAACTTGGCTTTCGCCCAGTCCACAATTCTATTGGAGTTGAAGGTACTGACTTTGAAGGAACCAAATTTAAAATGTAGTTTGCTGTTTCTAAAGCATATCCCCAAAAGGAAAGAGACAAATCGGAGTAACTTAACATTGATCTAACCATTCCCATAAGAGTCCTATTTCTTCTTTCTGCCACACCATTTTGTTGTGGTGTTCCTGGTGCAGATAATTGAGATGTAATTCCATTATCTGATAAGTATTTTATGAATTCCACAGAAAGGTATTCACCACCACGATCATATCGTAATGTTTTGATATATTTATTATGTCGTTTCTCTATTTCCGTCTTAAATTCTTTGAATTTCTCAAAGCATTCAGACTTTCGGCGCAACAGATAAATATATCCATATTTTGAGTAATCATCTGTGAAAGTCACAAAATACTCAAAACCACCTCTTGCTTGTATATTGATAGGACCACACAAATCAGAGTGAATTAATTCTAGCTTATCACTGGCTCTATTCCCTTTTGAGGGAAAATGTCTCTTGGTCATTTTACCTGCTAAACAGGATTCGCATGTTGGTAGTGATTCCACTTTCAATGAACTCAAAGGTCCATCAGAGACCAATCTCGAAATCCTATTTAGATTTATATGGCCCAGATGTAAGTGCCATAAATAAGTCTAACTCAATTCAGAAATACGTTTTCTTTTATGTGGTAGATTAATGTTATTTAGTTCTTTTGGTTGTTGTAGCACATGGGGAGATATATCAAGAACAAAAAGGTCATGTACTCTAGCAGCTTTGTAGATAAAATGTCTATGAAACTTAATAACAGCAGAGTGATTAGCAAAATAAACATTACAACCAGCATCCATTATTTTCGAAACCGAAATCAAATTCCTTCTAATGGAAGGTACATAGAGAACATCTTTTAAAACTAAAACTCTATCACTACTAAACGAAACATTAATATCTCCTAAAGCTAAAGCTGGTGCTGGCTCGCCATTGGCTTGATAAACGCAAACTTCATTCTCACTTAGCCGCCGCGTTTCCTGAAACCCCTGCAAAGAATTGCAGATGTGATTAGTGGCTCCCGAATCTACACACCAAAACATGGTAGAAACAGTCGCTAAACAAGTTTCAACGACATTTAAATTTGAATTACCTTGCTTATTCAACTTTGCCAGATAGGCGGGGCATTGCTTCTTGTGATGCCCAGGTTGCTTGCAATGATAGCACTTGCCTTTGGGCTTGTTCATGCCAGCCGCACCACCAGGTTCCAGAACCTTTTGAGCCTTCTTCTTTTTCTTATTGCCTTTCGACTTAGAAATTGAAGGTTTCTCAATATTTAGTGCCACAACTGGAGCTTGTTGTTTGATAATAGATTCTGCCGCTTGCAGCTCATTCAACAATTTCGCTAGTGATAAATTCATTTTGTTCATATTATAGTTCAAGCGAAATTGTTGAAAACTGTCAGGCAGAGTCTGCAGGACCATCTCAACTTGAGACTCCTTATCAATCACAGCTCCAAGGACCTCCAGTTCATTCAGAAGTCTCATCATCTTCAGAACATGGTCCCTGACTGATGATCCTTCAGCCATTTTCGTGTTCAAAAGGGCTTTCATAGCTGTCTGCTTAGCTGCGCGATTTTGCTCACCGAACATCTCTTTGAGACTTCCGAGCATATCATAAGCAGACCCCATGGACTGATGCTGATGTTGCAAAACATTCGCCATAGAGGCAAGAATGTAACATCACGCCATCTCATCAGCCTTAACCCATTTGTCATAGGCCTTAGCCTGATCATCCGTAGCATTTTCAGGTTTTTCTGGGCACACCTCAGAGATTACAAATTTGTAACCTTCAGCAGTTAGGACAATATCAAGGTTCCTTTTCCAGTCAACATAATTTGGTCGTTCTAGCTTGTTTTGGTTTAAAATTGAGGTAAGTGGGTTGAATGAAGACATGGTTAATCAGGGAGATATTCACATTAAATAAATCATTAGTTATGTATTAAGAATGATTAAATTCAAAATTACACATTAAACATATAACCATGCTCAGTGAACGGTTAGATTCGTTAGGGAAACTTAACTATTCATGCAAAATACATGAGTGATGTCAGATATTAACCCCAAAAATTTAAACAGGACCAACTCAGATGGAGAGTAAACTGTTAATTTAAGATAGGTAAATATCACTTTTTATAAAACTCTAGTTTCATTCAATCAACATGTAACTCAGTTGGAGAGTTAATACAAGTAATGAAATAACTAGAGGCTAAAGAAGAACACAGTAATCATCTATAATGAATTTATCCGATGTGGAAGAAGACCTATGTCAACATATAAATTCATTATATTACTGTAAAACCCGTTTAATTTAGGGTTTAGGACCTAAAATCGCGTGTTTTGCAATTTTTGGCTCTGATGGTTGCAAGTACTGCCGCGGTCCTACCGCGGTTACGCCAGGACCGCGGCTAGAGCGACCTTCAGAATCAGAGGCAGTATTCTGCCGCGGTCCTATCGCGGTTACGCCCGGACCGCGGCGATACAAGACGTGATTTCAGAAAACGTGTTTTGACAGGATTAATCCAAAAATTCTGTATATTAATCCAAAATTACAGAATATCATACAAAACATTCACGTTTTTAACAAAGAATAATTATCCAAAACATGTATCAATGAATAACACGTTTTAATATTACTCTATGCATGCTGTATTACATTATCTAGTTAGATGTAAGACGGCGTCTGATACCAATTGTTAGAACATGCGCAGCGGAAGCAAACATACAATCAGGCATCAACTACATGTAAACTAGACAACACAATAATAACGAGATCAGGAACACTAACCTCTTGAAATAGTTGCACAAATTCTCCAAACAGCAAGAATCCAGGGCTGTAGTCTTCTGCTATATGCCTAGTAAAACCTTGAACACTTTTGCTTTTGGGTGGGCAAGAACAATATAACTAGGGTAGTTAACAGGAGAAACCTGTCTCCTTTTTATACACGAAATTAAGCCCTAAAAATAGGCTCAAAAACGTGTGGAGTAGGATTCCATAAGTAGAATCCTACTCCAACTCAAAAAGGTAACTTTTCTCCCAAGCTACTTTTCACCCAAGTTTGTCCAGGTTATTACTAGGTATAGCAGGGACCACAGAAATAATAAGAGGCTACTAATTATAGTACTAATTCGAAGTAGGCAAGAATTAGATCCTACTATAATTAATTGCAATTTATTCCACTAAAAAACTGCAATTGAACTCCTCAATATGAATTTCAAAAATTCATCAACACTTATTTTAACTCCCCATGTTAAGATTTCAAATACCAGTTAAATAAATTAAATCACTGAAAATTTACTTCAATCAACTAATTAAATCCTTTATAATTCCGCTTAAATTATCTCATGTGACAGATACAAAATCTACCGGCCGGGTTTTCACATGAAAACTTATAAGCTTATATAAAGGGGTATTATCAAACCCAAAAACCAAGTCATGGATTCTATCAACTAATTATTATTCACAAATGTTATTTGTTATTGTCCAATTTATTAAGCATATACTAACTCTAAATAGAGTCGTACCTTTTGATAAATCAAAACAATAAACAAATCACATTGATCATAATAATTATATCAAGATTAGGAGTATAAGCTCATTTAATGAATTAGAGAAAGTGTTTTATATGTATTCAGTACAAAAACACCTTTTCTCTACTTGGTCCGTTCAATATACACTGAGTATACTAGCACAAGAAGTTGGAGTAGACTTACTCCCATAATCAAGACAAATTATACAATAATCTTGTGCTACAATCATCAAGATATTTTGTCCGATAATATCTTCGATTGTGAATATAGTTTATTAATTATGAGAACCAACAATTTAATCTTCTGTGTATGAGCTAAGACTCCATACACTAAATTGTCTACTACATAATCAAAAGGACACACATGTTACAAATGATCTATTTAAAATAGTGCTTTATTGAATTGAATAAATTAAATAAACAATTGTTTCATGAAGAACAAAATATAATACTATGTCGAAACCGCATGGTTAATAGTATATCCCAACACTTCCATCCAAGTTTTCTGGCTAAGAGCAAGCTACATTATTCTCGTATAGGTTTCAAATGTATGAATTTTAATTCAAAACTAGGGGAATGACATGATTTTCAAGATAAAAGCATGAATTCTCTTTGCAAATCTTTTTATCTTTAAAAATAGATTTCATATTTCACAAAAATTATCAATTAATTATTTTATGATATTTAAGAATTTGAAATTAACTAAAATTTTATTGATTCCTAATGTTTAGATTTGAAATTAAATTTAAGTTTCGAATATTTTTCTTTTTGGTCGGAATATTTTTTGTTTTGTTTGAATGTAAGAACTCCTAATGTTTAACATCTTAAATATTCTATTATTATAAAATAGCAAACACGTAATATCCTCACTTGAATTAAAGTTTTAATGTAGCTAGGTTGCGATTTATTAAAAGAGTCAATTTGAATTCAAGCGAGCCAATCACTTGAATAACAAATCAAGTGAAAACTATTATTGCTTGATTTAAATTCTTGCAGACAATTTTAAATTTACACTTTTAACTATGATGAACTTATCTCTTGAAATTTTATTTGTTTGCATAAATACAAGCTGAGGCTCTACATCGAAATGAATTTGTCTCTCCAATTTCTAATTATGGATAAACAAATAAACTCTACTTGGATTAGAAAAATACATTAATTAAAAGAACTATTCTTGAGGGTACACGCGCAACGCGCATACCCAAATACTAGTAATGAAAACAAATATATAATGCATTACCGTTTCCGTGCATTGATGTCAAAGATATGTTCCTTAGTTAATCAACAACCTTTGATGCTTAAGCATGATTAAATTCAGTAATTAATCAAGTGGAGAAAAAGTACTACTTATGGACTACAGTCGCAAATATTAGTCATTTTAACAAACTAAATTTCTTTAAATCTTTGTCATTTTAAAGAATAAGAAGTCATTTAATGTTTTTCTAAAATTTACCTTTATTACCCCAGTAAATAAATTGTTGATTAAGGAGAGATGAATTATACATACAAATACTCATATGATGACATTATTAAAATGGCATCTTAACATGCGGGACCCACAAAAAACTAATCAAATGACTGTGGAAACGTGTGATAAATTAGATCATGCGGTCCCCCAAATCATTGACAAAGTAAAAATCCATTTTGAGATAAAAGTGGCCGACAAATGACTACTTGTTTACTTATATCCCAACTTATACCAACTTATACAATAAGGTTGAAAAGAATCATTGTCACACCTCTTTTTTTACACATCTACCCCGAAGGATAATGTATAAGGGAGTTTTTCCATTTAAAGTGACATTATTCGAAATGGGATTATTTATTTGATTTTAGAGTCGCCACTTGGGATAGGTTTGGCTTTTGATGTCCCAAGTCACCGATTTAACTTGAATCCCAAATCGAGGAAAATTTTCGACTTCCCAATTGGAGTCTGCGAACCAGAAATTCTATAAGGAATTCTGTTGAGCCGAGGGAAGGTGTTAGGCACCCCCGGATCCCGTGGTTCTAGCACGGTCGCTTAACTTATTATAAATGGCAAAAATCTGATTTTTATACATGTTATCCTATAGTGCATTTTTAAAATTATTTACCGCTTTAATTAAATTTTTTAAAGAAAGTGAACGTCGTTTAAAACGTGTTTTTGGATCTCGTCACATGAAATGCACCCGGATCCTCGACACATTTTATTCAACGTTTTGGGATTTGGATTTGGGTTGCATGAAATTCATACCCGTTTTTAGGAAGGTAAAATTATTAAAAAGCGCGCCTAAAGCGAATAACGTGTTATTAACTTTGCGGGAGGCCATGAAAATTCGCTAAATGGCACGTCCCAAATGCTACGTATTTTAATATACACAATTAAAGAGGGCCACGCAATTCGTGAGTTTTATTTGGCGTGGCGCACCTCATTTATTTAAAGGCCGCCTAAAAGGGACTATATTTTCAGTATGATTGTTCTAAAAAAAGAACCTATAATAGCTTATCATTACATTATAAAAGTATACAGAAATTTGGCCTCAAGTTCAAGTCCACGCTTGAACAAGAGAAAAACTCTCTAAATTCAAGCATGCTACTTAACTGAAAGGCCCAAAACCGTATGTTACAAAATTTTAAATCCCCTATAAACTTTTATAACAAATTCAGCTCTCAGCACTTTTGGGCCTTGAAAATTGGCCTACGAATATGAAAATATCATCAGCTTATGAAAAGCGGCCTGCGTTGGGTCTTTGGCATACAAACTTCTAGGCCCAAATCTCATTTAAGTACAAGGCTGCCAGGTTTTGGCCTGCATGGGCCCACAATTGAATATTGATTTCTATATGGATTTCTAACCATTAATTTTGATTCACAACTTATTTAAATGGGAGATTGGTTTAAACTCCAAATATTGATTTTATCAGATAACATTGAATTTAATCATCACAGGCATACTCGACTCATATACTTAGCCAACCGTATTGAATTTAAGACTTCAAAACCAAATCAGTTTCAATCAACACATTCTATGGGTTCTTATGCGTGACTTAAACCTGTAGAAGAACAATTAAACTATTTACTGCATTTGAACTCTAAAACATGTTTGATCTAGCGCTAATATGAACAAGCAGTTCATTTTAGATTCCATTTTGAATCAGTAGCTTATCTTGAATTTAACCTTCTAATGGATATGACAATTATACTTGAATTAACCATACTAAAACTGATGCTCCTGTTAACTTATCATGACAATTTGAATACCCAATCATCAATCACAGATGCATGTTTATGATTTCAGAACTAGTTTCAGACTCATAACAGTCTTCAATAAAAAAAATCGAGCTAATACATGAGATCAAGCTACGCTATACTAAGGCTAACACTAGATGAACAATCATCAGTCCAAAAGTATCAAACGGTCCAGTTATTCAGTCCAGTTATACAGTCCGTAGTTCATGTAAATACAAATCAAAGCCAAACTATACTAAACTAACACATATCAGCAGCACCTATCTAACTATACATACATGATGATCCAAACAAGCACAGATCTGGAAGCAAATGTGTAAACATTTTTATTTCATTCCCAACTCAAAGCTACATCAAGTCAAATTCAAGGTGTGTACTTGGAATTGAGTGAACAAAAGAACAAAGGAGGTCAACAGTGTTAGACAGCAGGGAAGGCAACAGCAATCAACAGCTTGAGACAGTGTTGTAAATTGAGAAGCAGTATCAAATAACCAAAGACCACTTTCAGCCAGCAGACACCCCAAAAATAGCTTGAATAAACCCAAAAGGACTCGACATTGAACCCAGGAAAACTAGGAACTCGAATTGACAACTAAACTTGAAATTAATCTAAGAAAGTTTCAATGTAACAGTACTTTTTTGGAATTTTCTGTTGCTTTTACTTTCTTTTTTTGGTTTTCTGAAGAAAAACTGGATCTGAGATGATTTTTTTTTTTGAATTTTTCAAACCTGAAACCTCTAAGAATTTTGTGTGAACTTTCAGCTTTTTTTTAAACTTCGAGGAACTTTTGGGGGAAGTTTTTAGATCTGAAACTTTTTGGGGAATTTTCAGGGGTTCCAACCTTGGGAAAGAAGGCAAGGGCGCCTTTTATAGGCAGAAAATCAGGGGGAAGCTTCTAGATTTCACTTACCCCTTTTTCCCCCTTTTTTATTTTCAGTTTTTATTCAATAGTCCTTCATTTTCTGACTTGTTTCTCAAGTTACTGCCCTAAGTTCTGAAATTAGCATTAAGGCCCTATTTTAGAAGGTCCTAGAAGATTCTAGCTTTAACTACAACATTCCTACCCAATCTTGAATACCCAAACTACCCCTGAACTTGTTTTGAAATTACTAACCTAGTACTAAACTAAACCTCAACCTCTTTTACCCTAATTAAAGACTATCAGCTATAACGAAACAGATTAAACTAATTAAAAACTAAATAATAACAACCATGGAATCACTGATTAAAACAAACACTAATAACAAAAAATTAAAATCGAATACTAACTGGAGAAATTAAAGCCTATGCTACCAAATTAAAACCTATATCAAACATATTCAAACAAAGATTAAACTAATATCAAAAATCAACAAAACAGGATCAATTCTAAACCACATCGAGATAAGAATTAAACTAAAAAGATCAAAACAATCATAGGAACAAAATAAAGAAGAAACTTATTATTTTTAACCATTCTTGTAATCTAATTAGGTGAATATTCATGCCAAATTTTATCAGAAACAAAGGCAGCAACTTGAACACTCAAAAAAATAGGAAAAGAAAAGAAGAATGATTCAAAAGAAACAGAAGAGAAGAAAAGAAACAAAAATAAACAGAAGAAGCAAAGGAAAGGAACTCACTATGTGCCCTGATATTCACAGATGCTAGGAAAGGCTCTCTCATGAATTGATTTGGCCTTGACTTCAAAAGGTCGAACCCTAGATGCGAAATTGGAGAAATCCGGTCGGGATTATTGTGAAATAACCATGAGTGTGGGGCTTAGGGTGGCCTGGGGATTGTGGGGTACAAATTTGGTACGATTTGGGTGGCGGCGCCGCCGTGCACGGTGGCGGCGGCGCCTAGGGTTCGACATATTTGGAGGTTCTGGTTAGGACTTTATGGGAACTAATCGTGGATTCATGATGAGGAAGAGATGAAACCATGGTGAAATTTTGGAGGCAGTTGGAGCTCCGCCGCCGTAGCGGGCGTTTTCCGGCGGCGGTTTGCGGCGGAAGGCGGTGGGGTTGAACATGGTACGAGGAGGGTGAAGCCTGGTCTCTAGGGTTCTCTAGAATTTTAGGACACTTTTATTTTAATTGCTTTAAACTATAGAGACCGTTGGATGATAAAAAAGAACGGACTAGATTGATTTAAACCTGAAGATCTTAAAACGACGTAGTATTGGCATGATACTACGTCGTTTGAATGGTCTGGAGGACTGGGAGATTGGACCGGGTAAAAGGGCGGGTTTGGGCCATTTTGGCCGGACTTGGGGTATTTTAACTTGGGCTAGTCAAATTAAATGAAAAATGGCCCAAAGCTGGCTGGCCCTTTGCTTCTTTATTTCAATTTCTTTTTTATTTGTTTTCTTCTTTTTCTTTTCATTTATTTAAATTTTGGATTTTATTAAGTACAAAATTAAAATATAGCCAAAACCTGATCTAATTCTAAAATGAGACTAATTAATTCTCAAAAATTAAACAATTCCTATTTTAAGGAAAAATCAAAAATTTGCAAGTAAAACAATATAAAGGACTATTTTTAATTATTTTCTCCTGTTTTCAATGATGTTAATTAATCTAAAAATCTAGAATTGGGTCCTAAATGCAAGTATACTATTTCGTAATTTTTTTTTCATTTTTATGACAACTAAAAATGCACACAAAATGCAAACAAAACACAAAATCATGCAGTTAATTTCTAAAGATTCAAATACTAAAAGAAAAAATTCTAATTTTAATGAATTCTATAGGAGTAATTTAAGCGCGGCAAAAATCACATGCTCACAATCATTTATTATCTTTACAAAATAAAATTGATTAAATAGAGAAGAAAAAATGGATCCTTATTTATTTATTTATTTTCTTTAGGATGTTTTTTCCTATAATTAATCATTTGTCTTTACAGTAGTGTTACTTTATCGGACTACACTGCTTGCAGAAATACTCAATAAGAATAATCTATTAGTGTTTTCCCCTACATTGCTCCTTATTTTCTGACTCATGCTAGAGATCACTTTACATGCCCATTGTAGCTTTAGGTCAGTTCTCAATGATCACACCCAACTATGCCTTATAAAAAGGACTAAGCGGTCGTTGCAAATATAATCCGGTTTACAAGTCCGGAGTCGAATCCCACAGAGAACTAAGGCTTAGCTATAGTTGTTCAATATCGCTAAGAAACACAAGTCCAAACAATTTTCTAATTATAAAGATTATAATATTTATTTTTATCTAATTAACTAACAAATCTAGAAAGCCGTAAAACTATCAATTAACAAGGATAAGGATTGGAGTCAAGATTAAGGAGGTCTAGAGTTATGATTTCCCCAATTGTCGGAATCCTTCCCGCAACGTTTTCTATAAATTCGCCTAAGTATTCTCTACCGATCATGAGCGCTCGGACTGTCGTAACTCTCTCCCGAGTAATTACCACAATTTACTAGACGCACTCTCCCGAGTTACGCTAGCTGGCTTTGTTTATTACAGCTCACTTTAGATTGCACCCAAGGCTTCGTTATCCCTAATCCCGCCTTTAAACCCGCAGTTGTAGATCCCTCTTATACTTTGGGAGTGATGTTGTTCAACAACTACCTAAATATGCACTCTCTCCCGAGTTATGCACACTAAATAGGCACAGCTAATTGAGGATCCTGTCAATTAACTACAAAAAACACGTAGTTGAACTAATAGAGAAAATACTACGACTCAATTATATAAAAATAACAAGAATTTATCCTACAAAAGGTTCCATCAAAACCCTAGATAACAAATTAGCTATTCATAATAGCATGTAAAACTACAATACTAAAAGTCATAACCAACAATGAAAAAATAGGAAGAGGAAGGAAAAACTCATAGAAGAATTTCCCGCCTTACTCCTAGCGTGTTCTTGCCTCCAAGGGTGTTGTGTAACCCTAAAAAATAGTGTCTCTCTCCACAATAGCCTCCCTAGGTCTAAGATATGTCTCAAATCTGTCCAACCTCTCAAAATAACATTTTTACATGTACTTTGTCACGACCCCGATTTCCCACCCTCGGGGGCCGTGATGGCGCCTACTAACGAGAGCTAGGCAAGCCAATTAACAACTACCTCTTTTAACGAACTCTGACAATATTAGGAACAATAAAAGATTTAATAAATACGCGGAAGTCACAATATGATTAACTGAAAGAAATGCGGAAGTTTAACAAAAATCCTCTACCCAAGACTGGTGTCACTAACTCACGAAAGTCTACAGAATACTACATACAAAGTCTGAACAAAATGCAATACTGTTTGCTTCGGTACAAGTGATAACAAACTGTATAAAACAGAAGGGACCCCGGGCCTGCGGTCGTCAGCAAGGCTACCTCGAATGTCCCTGGGCTGAGAGCTCGTTCCCAAAATGCTACTGCTACTCGAATGCTGCTCCAACACCTGGATCTGTGCAAAAAGATGCACAGAGTGTAGCATCAGCACAACCGACCCCATGTGCTGGTAAGTGCCTAGCCTAACCCCGGCGAAGTAGTGACGAGGCTAGACCAGACTACCAAATAAACCTGTACAGATATATATATGCAAGTACAACAAAATAATAGCGGAAATAACAATTTAAAACTGGGAGGGGAACATGCTTACGGGGTAGCGGATAAGATAGAATATCAGGAATAACAAGAGACTACATATGATTACGTCTAGCACAGAATAAGGGAAAACAAACCACTTTCACTTGTTTCAATTTCCTCTCGTTGCAGGCGTGCAACCCGGTCCCATTTCATAATATCTCGTGGTCGGCGTGCCACACGATCCCATGACATAATATCACGTGGTAGGCGTACCACTCGATCCCATTTCATAATAACACGTGGTAGGCGTACCACTCGATCCCATTTCATAATAACACGTGGTAGGCGTACCACTCGATCCCATTTCATAATATCATGTGGTAGGCGTACCACTCGATCCCATTTCATAATATCACGTGGTAGGCGTACCACTCGATCCCATTTCATAATATCACGTGGTAGGCGTACCACTCGATCCCATTTCATAATATCACGTGGTAGGCGTACCACTCGATCCCATTTCATAATATCACGTGGTAGGCGTACCACACGATCCCATTTCATTCAGCACAATACACAATATAATCCCGGCAAGGGAGAAAGATGTTATAATAAGCTATCCCGGCAAGGGAACAAGATAATATAATAAACTATCCCAGCAAGGGGGATCCAGCTATAACCAAACTCATTCAATTTCTACTTAACACAATTAAATCCAAAATTAGTCTCAACAATTAGTGGCTCAATGTTAAAGATTTCCAACCAATTCCTCATAAATAACAATTATCAATTCGACAATTTAGCAAATTAGGACTCACGGTCATGCTCGACACCAATATATAGATACTCGTCACCATGCCTATACACCGTACTTGACAAATAGCAATTAACAGATAAGACTCTACTCCTATTCCCTCAAGCTAGGGTTAGACCAAACACTTACCTCGGATGCTCCAAACTCAACTCAAGCCTCTAGCACAGCTTTACCCCTTGAATTCGGCTCCGCTCAATCAAATCTATGAAATAACGACTTTATAATGTCAATAATAGCTAAACCAATCAAACCCAAATGCCTACATATAGATTTCCAACCTTTCTTCCAAAAAAAATTCCAAAATCGACCCCCGGGCCCGCTTGGTCAGAACACGAGGTTCGGACCAATTCCATATCACCCATTCCCCCACGAGCCCGAATATATAATTTGTTTTCAAATCCGACCCCAAAACGAGGTCTAAATCAAAGAAAATTGAAAAGCCCTAACTCTACCCATTTCCCCAATTTCTACCCTAATTTACATGATTTAAGCCTTGGAGTTCAATAGATGTTGAAAGAAATGAAAGGAAACAAGTAAAGGATTACTAACCCACGGAGTTTTGGTGAAGAATCGCTTCAAAAGTCGCCCCAAGTGGTGTGGAGAAGAAGAAGTTATGAAATTTGAAGTTGGTCCCGAAATGGTTCTGTTTTTATGACTTAAAAATCGCTGGGTGAAATTACCCTACGCGTTCGCGACAGTAGGGTCGCGTTCGCGGAGGGCACAGGTTGACAACCATCGCGTTCGCGAGTGGAGAAGTGCGAACGCGAAGAGGAAAAAAATACCGGGGTCCAAAAGATGGCCTACGCGAACGCGTGAGGCCTTACGTGAACGCGATAGAGGGAAATCCAAGGCATCGCGAACGCGGGAACAGAGGGTGCGAACGCGAAGAAGAGGAACACCCAAGCACTGCGAACGCGAGCCTGGGGCCGCGTTCGCGAAGAACAAAACGTCTGTGTAAAAGTGCAGCAAAATCTGATCCTTTCCTAAGTGTAAAAACACCCCAAACCACCTCCAATTCACTCCCGAGCCCTCGGGGCTCCTAACCAATCACACACACTAACTCAATAACACCCTACGAACTTACTCGAGCGATTAAATCGCCAAAATAACATCAAAATCATTGAATCAAGCCTCAAAATCATCATTTTCATTTCAAACTTCATAAACTTCCAACTTTAGATATTTAGGCCCGAAACACATCAAATGACGTCCGATTTCGACCAAACTTTACAGAAAGCGCTTAACACATATTTAAGACTTGTACCGGGCGTCGGAACCATAATACGAGCCCGATACCATAGTCTTTTAATCAATTTTCATTTCCATTTTCCTTAAGAATTTCAGAAAAATAATTTCACAGAAAAATTCATTTCTCGAGCTCTCGACCTCGGAATTCGACTCCGGGCATATGCCCGAGTCTCATATTTTTCTACGGACCCTTCGGGACCGCCAAATCACGGGTCCGGGTCCGTTTACCAAAAATGTTGACCAAAGTCAACTATAGCAATATTAATATCAAAATGCTTCAATTTTTTCACAGAATTCACATATTTCAACATAAAAGCTTTCCGGCTATGCGCCCGAACTGCGCACGCGAATCGAGGTAAGTAAAAAAAATGAGGTTTTCAAGGCCTCGAAAGCACGGAACGAATGAGGAAACAGGTGATGACCCTTTGGGTCGTCACATTCTCCACCTCTAAAACAACCGTTCGTCCTCGAACGGACAGAAGAAAGAAGTACTTGAGTCGGGAGATAGATGAGGATGACGGCTCCGCATAATGGACTCGGACTCCCAGGTCGATGCCTCAGGAGGCTGACCTCTCCACTGGACACGCACTAAAGGAAAACTCTTCGACCTCAACTGTCGAACCTGCCGGTCTAGAATAGCTATCGGCTCCTCCTCATAAGATAAATCCTTGTCCAACTGGACAGTGCTGGAGTCTAACACATGGGCTGGATCGCCGTGATACCTCCAAAGCATAGACACATGAAACACAAGATGCACGGCTGACAAACTGGGCGGCAAGGCAAGGCTGTAAGCCACCTCTCCCACATGATCGAGAATCTCAAATGGGCCAAAGAACCTAGGGCTAAGCTTGCCCTTCTTACCAAATCTCATCACGCCCTTCATAGGCGACACTCGGAGCAAGACCCGTTCACCAACCACGAAAGCTACATCTCAAACCTTACGATCTGCATAACTCTTTTGCCGCGACTAAGCCGAACGAAGCCTGTCCTGAATGATCTTGACCTTATCCAAGGCCTCCTGAACTAAATCTGTACAATAACCGAGCCTCCCCCGGCTCAAACCATCCGACTGGAGACCGACATCGCCTACCATACAACGCCTCATATGGAGCCATCTGAATGCTGGACTGGTAGTTGTTGTCGTAGGCGAACTCTGCTAAAGACAAAAACTGATCCCACGAACCTCCAAAGTCAATAACACAAGCTCGAAGCATATCCTCCAAAATCTGAATAGTCCGCGGACTGACCGTCCGTCTGGGGATGAAATGTTGTGCTCAACCCAACCCGTGTGCCCAACTCTCGCTGAACTGCTCTCCAGAAGCGCGAGGTAAACTGCGTACCCCGGTCCGAAATGATAGATACCGGCACACCATGAAGGCGAACAATCTCCCGGATATAGATCTCAGCTAACCTCTCGGATGAATAGGGGACTGCCACAGGAATGAAATGCGCTGACTTGGTCAGCCTATCTACAATGACCCAAACTGCGTCGAACTTCTTCCGGGTCAACGGAAGTCCAGTAACGCAGTCCATAGCGATCCTCTCCCACTTCCACTCGGGGAGCTCAAACCTCTGAAAAAAACCACCAGACCTCTGATGCTCGTACTTAACCTGCTGACAATTCAAACAACGAGCCACATATGCTACAATATCCTTCTTTACTGTACGCCACCAATAATGCCGCTGCAAATCCTGATGCATCTTCGCGGCGTCCGGATGAATGGAGTACCGGGAACTATGGGCCTCCTCCAAAATCAACTCTCGAAGCCCATCCACATCGAGGACACAAACTCGCCCCTGCAAATCTCAAAACTCCATCCGCATCTATGGTAACCTGCTTGGCACCTCCACGCTGCACCGTGTCTCTAAGGACACACAAATGGGGATCGTCAAACTGCCGATCACGGATACGCTCCAATAATGAAGAACGAGCGACTGTGCAAGCTAACACACGACTGGGCTCAGAAACACCCAGTCTTACGAACTGATTGGCTAAAGCCTGAACATCCAAAGCAAGCGGCCTCTCACCGACCGGAATATAAGCAAGACTTCCCATTCTGGCTGACTTCCTACTCAATGCCTCGGCCACCACATTGGCCTTTCCCCGGATGAATAGAATGGTGAATGACATAATCCTTCAACAACTCTAACCACCTTCTCTGCCTTAAATTCAACTCCTTTCGCTTGAACAAATGCCGAAGACTCTTGTGATCCGTGAACACCTCACATGCCACGCCATACAGCTAAAGCCTCCAAATCTTCAATGCGTGAACTATGGCTGCCAACTCCAAATCATGAACCGGATAGTCCTTCTCATGAATCTTCAACTGCCTCGAAGCATAAGCAATGACTTTGCCGTCCTGCATCAACACTGCTCTAAGCCCATCACGGGAAGCATCACAATAAACTGCATAAGGACCTGAACTTGGATACTCTCTGCTGACACAACATTGCCCAGAAATGCAACTGAACACAACCAGAACTCACTCTTGGAGAACTTTGCATATAACTGAATACCCCTCAGAGTTTGAAGAATCACTCTAAGGTGCTGCTCGTGCTCCTCCTGGCTGCGGGAATATACCAATATATCATCAATGAAGACCATCACGAACGAATCCAAATAAGGCCTGAACACTCGGTTCATCAACTCCATGAATGCTGCTGGGGCATTGGTCAACCCAAATGACATGGCCAAAAACTCATAAAGCCCATGCCGAGTGCGGAATGCTGACCTAGGGACATCGGATGCCCTAATCCTCAACTGATGGTAGCCAGATCTCAAGTCTATCTTTGAAAACACCTTTGCACCCTGAAGCTGCTCAAACAAATCATCAATCCTCGGTAGTGGATACTTGTTCTTTATCGTCACCTTGTTCAATTGCCGGTAATCAATGCACATCCTCATCGATCCATCCTTTTCTTCACAAATAACACTGACGCACCCCAAGGAGAAACACTAGGCCTGATGAAACCCTTCCCTAGCAAATCTTGCAACTGGCTCTTTAACTCCTTCAACTCTGGCGGGGCCATGCGATACGGCGGAATAGGAATGGGCTGCGTGCCTGGGGCCAGATCAATACAGAAATCAATATCCCTGTCGGACGGCATACCCGACAGGTCTGAAGGGAAAACCTTGGGGAACTCCCGATCAATAGGAACAGAATCAATGGAGGGGACCTCTACGCTGGAATCGCGAACATACGCCAGATAAGCTAAATACCCCTTCTCGACCATGCGTCGAGCCTTCACATATGAAGTAACACGGCGGGTAGAATGACCTGGAGTCCCTCTCCACTCTAAACGAGGCATACCCGGTAAAACTAAGGTCACAGCCTTGGCATGGCAATCCAAAATAGCATGGTAAGGTGATAACTAGTCCATCCTCAATATAACATCGAAGTCCACCATGTCCAAGAGCAATAAATCAACACGGGCCTCAAGACCCTCAAACACTACTACGCAGGAACGATGCACTCGGTCGACCACTATCGAATCACTCACTGGTGTAGATACATGAACAGGAATACTCAAAGCATCACTAGGCATGACCAAGTACGGTACAAAAATAGGACGACACGTACGAACACGTAGACCCAAGGTCATATAGAACTGAAGCATCTCTAATACGAATCAGAATGGTACCTGCAATGTCTGCATCTGAAGACTCAGCCTCTGACCTGACTGCTGGCTGGCCTCTACCTCTGGCGACCTGAACTCCAACTCTAAGACCTCTGCCTCCACCTCTAACACCCCTGCCACCGCCTCTAACTGGCTGGGCAGGCTGAGGAACCTCTGGTGCCCGAATCCCAGTACGAGAACTCTGATGCTGAGAGCTGCTCAAAGCTCGAGGGCAAAATCTGACAATGTGCCTTGGATCGCCACAAGCATGGCAAGACCTCGTCTGCGGCGGCTGAGCACCCCTCAACCTCGGGCAAACCCTCCTGTTGTGACCATACTCACCACACTCATAACATCTACACGAACGCCGCAGCTGAGGAAACTGAGGTTGACCCTGTAGACCTGAATGACCACCTGAAGTACCATGAGCGACCTAGGGAGCTGACTGAAAGGGCCTAGGAGGATGGCCTCTACCATAAGAACCTCTACCTCCAGACGAGGTACCACTGAATCTGCCTGCATGACGTGGCCTCTTATCCGACCCATGACCACCTCCCTGTGGCAAAACCCTCTCAACTCTACGGCCCACGTCGGCCGCCTCCTGAAAAGTGATCTCACTCCCGGCCTGAGCCACTGTACCCGGCTGACCTGCCACCGCTGGCTGAACTCCTGGAAGCAAACCCGCTCGAATGACGCTCTCCACGCAGCTTACCAATCGGACTAGAGCGTCCTGAAGAACTGGGATGGCAATGAACCCCTCTGGGACCTGAGCTGGGCCCACCGGGACTGCTGGGGCGGGAACCTCCTCCTCTAAATCAACCTGAGGCTCTGCCACTAGGGCTGCTGCGGGGGACTTGGACTGTTGAGCGGTAGATGAAGAAGCGCGTGATCTCGCCATCTGCGGAAGAACAGAGTAGAAATTTAATCGGTACTTGAGAAATAGAACCGCACGAAAAGAAGGAACAAATGTGAAACTTTCCTAACTCTGTAGCCTCTGAGGGATAAATACAAACGTCTCCGTACCGATCCCTCAGACTCTACCGAGTTTGTCCGTGAGTTGTGAGACCTATGTAACCTAGTGCTCTGATACCAACTTGTCACGACCCGGATTTTCCAACCTCGGGGGCCGTGATGGCGCCTACTAACGAGAGCTAGGCAAGCCAATTAACAACTACCTCTTTTAACGAACTCTGACAATATTAGGAACAATAAAACATTTAATAAATACGCGGAAGTCTCAATATGATTAACTGAAAGAAATGCGGAAGTTTAACAAAAATCCTCTACCCAAGACTGGTGTCACTAACTCACGAAAGTCTACAGAATACTACATACAAAGTCTGAACAAAATGCAATACTGTTTGCTTCGGTACAAGTGATAACAAACTGTATAAAACAGAAGGGACCCCGGGCCTGCGGTCGTCAGCAAGGCTACCTCGAATGTCCCTGGGCTGAGAGCTCGTTCCCAAAATGCTACTGCTACTCGAATGCTGCTCCAACACCTGGATCTGTGCAAAAAGATGCACAGAGTGTAGCATCAGCACAACCGACCCCATGTGCTGGTAAGTGCCTAGCCTAACCCCGGCGAAGTAGTGACGAGGCTAGACCAGACTACCAAATAAACCTGTACAGATATATATATGCAAGTACAACAAAATAATAGCGGAAATAACAATTTAAAACTGGGAGGGGAACATGCTTACGGGGTAGCGGATAACACAGAATATCAGGAATAACAAGAGACTACATNTATTTAGGCCCGAAACACATCAAATGACGTCCGATTTCGACCAAACTTTACAGAAAGCGCTTAACACATATTTAAGACTTGTACCGGGCGTCGGAACCAAAATACGAGCCCGATACCATAGTCTTTTAATCAATTTTCATTTCCATTTTCCTTAAGAATTTCAAAAAAACAATTTCACAGAAAAATTCATTTCTCGAGCTCTCGACCTCGGAATTCGACTCCGGGCATATGCCCGAGTCTCATATTTTTCTACAGACCCTCCGGGACCGCCAAATCACGGGTCCGAGTCCGTTTACCAAAAATGTTGACCAAAGTCAACTTTAGCAATATTAATATCAAAATTCTTCAAATTTTTCACAGAATTCACATATTTCAACATAAAAGCTTTCCGGCTATGCGCCCGGATTGCGCACGCGAATCGAGGTAAGTAAAAAAAATGAGGTTTCAAGGCCTCGGAAGCACGGAACGAATGAGGAAACAGGTGATGACCCCTTGGGTCGTCAAATTCTTAGGGTCGGGCCCAGATGAAAAAAACCCATTCCTACGCGAACTAGGACTTAGCTTTATAAAAATTGAATAGCCGCACCGCAAGCTGCGCTGCACCATGCGGCGCGGTAGTGCATTTTAGCTGCAGCTTCATATTTTCAAGTCAGGCACCATTTTACACTGCTGCGCCGCGCCTTGCGGCGCCCCATGCGGCGCAGTAGTGCAATTTTCTCAGAGTAAACTTATTTCGTCCTCTTTTAACATACAGACTTGGTACACGACCCCCGAACACGATCCCGACTTAATGTATTGGGCTTTTACTCAGACTTCAAAGCTCCAAATTGATCAATTTAGCTCCAAATTAACTTTTGAGCTCCGGATCGCTTCCTGCAAGGCATAAAACACGTACTAAGTGTAATTCACTATCATTTGAGCTCAAACACACGTAAAAACGCAATCATTGGAATGTAATACAACGGCTAAAATACGGGTTTCTAGCCTAAGATCAACACCCCACACTTAGACAATTGCTCGTCCTCGAGCATTTGAACTACACTGCACCTAGGGACAACCGTTCATCAAGAAACCTCCCTGATACACCATGCCAAGAATAATTAAAGTGGACTTAGCACCTTATCATAACATCCCACCCTCAAGATTCGACTCAAACGTACCATGCATTAATCACTCGCCCACTTACTCTAACACAGAGGTCAATGACATTACCTTTCCTTCATGAATCAAGTGCCCTCACACAACAAAAGAGAGTAGTCCCACACAATAAAATTAAAGAATTTTTAGGAACTCGAGATATAAAGAATTCACTCACTCTCAGAAATAACATTCATATGCCACAAAAGATACACCATA
>NW_017670270.1:1387395-1391587 GCF_001879085.1 Nicotiana attenuata
AGAGTAGTTCCACACAATAAAATTAAAGAATATTTAGGAACTCGAGATAGAAAGAATTCACTCACTCTCAGAAATAACATTCATATGCCATAAAAGATGTACCATAGGCTTGCCCGTAGTGTACTACTCTACTAATCGAGCTCATTCAGTCTAGGATCAAGTAGGACTTTAATTGGTTGTAATGTAGGCTGCGGGACGGGTAGGATACATTTAGATAGAGAGTGACTACACCTCCCTAAGCACTTTAATACATATACTTTAACCTTCAAACCCCACTTATTCAAACCAAAATTCCACCCTCACATCAACCTAGATTAACTCCCTACATCTTTAAGCACAATTACATCAAGAGCCACCACTACCAAAGAATATATATATATATATATATATATATATATATGTATGTATTTTTTTCTTCTTTATTTTTCAATTCAAGTGGCTCTTATATTATTTTTTCTTTACAACACAATGCACCTTTCTCCTTATTCCATTAGTTCCACTCAAAAGCCAAACCAACCACCCCACACTTTAACTTTTACAAAGTTCATAAACAATTCAAGTGCTCATGAGAGGTGACAAAGGTTCAAATATATGGTCAATTCAAACAATTGGACAAGGCTTGTAATGTGGTTGCCAAAGAAATAGGATTATAGGCTCAAAAGGGGTTAACTACAATATATCACAATGAGGCGGGTAAAATATGTGTATATGGCTCAACAAAGAAACGCCTATGTCACTTCCAAGACTGAACAAAACTACTATTTCGCTTTGCAAACACACGGGGCAAGTTCTAGGCATCAAATGCAATTCACAGAATATAACAAATCCTTACACACACATGGCACATAACTCACTCAGGATCGGACTCATCAAGACACTCTAGTCAAAGCAGTTAAGCAAAGTTAAGGTCATACAATTTTAAGGTACTTATTTAAGAGTCAAGAATTGAGCCTAGGTGTCACAACTAAGGCCCTTACCACTCTCAAGGCACATGCAATCAAGAGAAGTTGATCCTTCAACTTGGCTTCCTAACTAACGATTCTTAATTCCTAAAACTTAAAAAAATTTAACTACACCCGGTTCAAATAAAACCCTTGAAAAAGAACCGTGGCCCAAAGAAAAACCAAGGGGGAGTTACTACACTACCTAAAACAAAACAAAAAATCTTTTTGGTATTTTCTTTAGACTTACTTCCCTCAAGAAAACTGTCTAGAAGATCCGTCATCAGGAAAAGTCCACTCTTTTAACAAAAAATTATTTAATTAAATGAACACAGCTAAAGTAGCATGAAAAGTCACCCAGACAATCTCCTCACCCCACACTTAAAATTGTGCATTGTCCCCAATGCACACCCATACATACAAGAGGGTAAAAGAAACTCCCTGGTAGGCCAAAGGCCGAAGCACTAGCAGTTCATGGGGTACTCAGACTTCTCCCAAGCTTGGTCCTTCGTGCGAATACCTCACACTTAGTTCCAACCATTTGGTTTGCTGTTGCATCCTTCCAATACCTTTGCTTTCCATGCTCCTAGAAATAAAAAATTGACACTACAAAAATAATACAATTAAAAAAATAAAAAAATAAAATAAAAGAAAGCAATAAAGCTGTGTTGCCTCCCAACAAGCGCTTGATTTAACGTCGCGGCACGACGTGAATCACTTTCTGCCTCCACTTTGAACTTATGAATCGGACCCCAAGTTTTGATTCTGCTCTATGATCATGCTCCTAGGGTGGTGGAACGAATCTGACTGGCCCAATAAAATAATATAGTATTCTGCACTTCTTGGCCTTTATTGAGGTGTGTAATCCCGACTTTCTGGCAAGAAGAATTCCAGAATGTAAGCACTTTGTTCCTCATTCCTTGACTCCTCAAATGGCTCGGACGACTCTATTTCCATATCATCATCTAAACACAATGTGGAAAAATGCTTGGAGTGAGGACCAATGCGCTCAACTACATAAACATTGGGACTGTCTACATTCTCAACACTAATGACAATAGAGTCAACTAAATATGGATCCTCAATATCCTTGGTTGACTCTAGTATCTCTTCTACAACATCGACATCCTCAAAATCTAGTGCGATTGATTGTTGGTGTTCTACTCTAGCCTCCTCCTCTAGCTCATCAATTTCTGTATCTAATTCACGCTCTTCTTGGATACTATTCACAATATTGGCTTGTTGAGCATTAAAAACTTCAACCAGTTGACTCGTGTGAACTTTCAAGTTGTGAATAGTTTCCTCCTTCCTTCTATCCGCAGTAGTAATTTACTCTGTTGTTCCAAAATGCACTTTAACATATCTTCGAGCTTCTTTAGGTCAGCTTCCCTAGGTTCTTTGTTCCTATTAACTTCACCAGAAAAAGAAGAGCCATCAAAGTAAGGGGTTGGGGGAAGGTAAGAAATATAAGCACAACCGTGAAAGTGACAATCTTGACCACCACACATATCACACACATTCCACACATAAGATTGAGTTGGTGCACAAAACTTGCTCTCAGGAATATTTTGATAATTTTACCCTGGTGGTTTCCTTCACAATATGCATAAGGAGGATCAAAAGTAGAATTACCAACAACAAAATTCTCATAATTCCATGATGTCATGTTTCTCAAATAAACAAATAAAACTAAAATAAAAAAAATCAAATAATTAAATAAAAGTTCAAACTTGAAACCTAGCAATATGTACACCTACAACTACACCGTTAGTTCCCCGGCAACGGCGCCAAAATTTGATCATGCCCAACTATGCCTTATAAAAAGGACTAAGCGGTCGTTGCAAATATAATCCGGTTTACAAGTCCGGAGTCGAATCCCACAGAGAACTAAGGCTTAGCTATAGTTGTTCAATATCGCTAAGAAACACAAGTCCAAACAATTTTCTAATTATAAAGATTATAATATTTATTTGTATCTAATTAACTAACAAATCTAGAAAGCCGTGAAACTATCAATTAACAAGGATAAGGATTGGAGTCAAGATTAAGGAGGTCTAGAGTTATGATTTCCCCAATTGTCGGGATCCTTCCCGCTACGTTTTCTATAAATTCGCCTGAGTATTCTCTACCGATCATGAGCGCTCTGACTGTCGTAACTCTCTCCAGAGTAATTACCATAATTTACTAGACGCACTCTCCCGAGTTCCGCTAGCTGGCTTTGTTTAATTCAGCTCACTTTAGATCGCACCCAAGGCTTCGTTATCCCTAATCCCGCCTTTAAACCCGCAGTTATAGATCCCTCTTATACTTTGGGAGTGATGTTGTTCAACAACTACCTAAATATGCACTCTGTCCCGAGTTATGCACACTAAATAGGCACAGCTAATTGAGGATCCTGTCAATTAACTACAATAAACACGTAGTTGAACAAATAGAGAAAATACTACGACTCAATTATATAAAAATAACAAGAATTTATCCTACAAAAGGTTCCATCAAAACCCTAGATAACAAATTAGCTATTCATAATAGCATGTAAAACTACAATACTAAAAGTCATAACCAACAATGAAAAAATAGGAAGAGGAAGGAAAAACTCGTAGAAGAATTCACCGCCTTGCTCCTAGCGTGTTCTTGCCTCCAAGGGTGTCTCTCTCCACAATAGCCTCCCTAGGTCTAAGATATGTCTCAAATCTGTCCAACCTCTCAAAATAGTATTTTTACATGTACTTATACCAAGTAGGATCGGGCCCAGATGAAAAAAACCCATTCCTGCGCGAACTAGGACTTAGCTCTGTAAAAATTGAACAGCCGCGCCGCAGGCTGCGCCGCACCATGCGGCGCGGTAGTGCATTTTAGCTGCAGCTTCATACTTTCAAGTCAGGCACCATTTTACACTGCTGCGCCGCGCCTTGCGGCGCAACAGTGCAATTTTCTCAGAGTAAACTTATTTCGTCCTCTTTTAACATCCAGACTTGGTACACGACCCCCGAACACGATCCTGGCTTAATGTATTGGGCTTTTACTCAGACTTCAAAGCTCCAAATTGATCAATTTAGCTCCAAATTAACTTTTGAGCTCCGGATCGCTTCCTGCAAGGCATAAAACACGTATTAAGTGTAATTCACTATCATTTGAGCTCAAACACACGAAAAAACGCAATCATTGGAATGTAATACCACGGCTAAAACACGGGTTTCTAGCCTAACATCACTCAACTTCATCCTCCCCCCCTCCACCAATATATATAT